>NC_062214.1:96989358-97292388 GCF_902686445.1 Sciurus carolinensis
AAGGTTAGTTGAAACAAGTACTAAGATACCACAATAATCAATCTAAAAGTGAAGATGGCTCCTAAAGTGCTAATAGGAAAGTAGCATATACAGTGTGGACAAAGGGATGATTCACATCACAGGTGGGGCAAAATGATATTTTAAATCACACTGCTCAGAATAATATGCAATTAAAAACTTGTGAATTGCTGGGTGGTGTGGTGGTACAAGCCTGTAATCTCAGCAGCTCAGAAGGCTGAGGCAGGAGGATTTCAAGTTCAAAGCCAACCTCAGCAATGTTGAGGCGCTAAGCAACTCAGTGAGACCCCTTCTCTAAATAAAATCCAAAATAGGGCTGGGAATGTGACTCAGTGGTTTAGTGCCTCTGAGTTCAGATTAATCATATATGCTTCATGTAACATACCAACAATTTTGCTTTTCTATGGGGAATTGTTAAAAACTACCTTCAGAAATAATAGACATTTTATTTTACTTTTTAGTGTGGGGATTGAACTCAGGTGCTTCACCACTGAGCTACATTCCCTGCCCCCCACCCTGTTCAATTTTTATTTTGAGACATGGTCTATCTAAGTTGCTGAGGCTGGCCTCAAACTTACACTCCTCTGTCTCAGGCTCTTCAGTCACTGGGATTACAGGTACACACCACTGTGCCCTGCTATGAGAGGTATTTTAGAAATGGACAGAACTTTGGCTATTCTGTTTCCAGTTAAAATGGAAGTAGATTATGGAAACTGTTGATGATAAAGCCAGTCTGTTGAATTGGGAAAGGGAGGAAGAGAAAATATATTCAACTGCTAAAACACTACCACATGTAGTCACAAATTAAACAAAGAAATAATGTAGATAAATTTCGAACTTCTCTATTATTAAGGAAGCCTTTGCTTCACTGTGTAAAACTTAAGTTTGTTTGTTTTGTTTTTTTTAAATTCACTAAACTTACTTGACAGCCTGGTAATCCGGTGTCTCTGCTGTACAGGGAAAATGAGCCTCTCTCTGATGTTTTCCCTATAAAATGAAGAAAATAACTTTATATGAACAATCTTCACTTATTGACAATTCAACTTCTTGACTATTTTTGGTAGTTATATGTAAGGGTCTGAAAGTAGAAAGACCAAATTAAAAACATGAGAATAAAATATAGTAAGTAAAAATCATTCACTCAGTTGACATAAAATAATATGTAAATACTTGTCAATGATAACACTGAAAATACACTCAAAAGAATGAACAAGAACAGACATCTAAGTAGCCAACAATATGATCCACAAACTACCACTGAGAATGACATTTTCCCATATCTGTTTCAAATGGAAACGTTCTCCTTTCTCTAAGAAATTTTAATGGCATAGATACAGCTTAATCCATACCCCAAGGTAACCATTCTCATAAAGTTGGTATATATGATCCCCATGTATATTTTGAACTTTGAAATAAATATTCACACACTCAAGTGATATGCATTACTGTTTGGGTTTAATATGGTTAAACGGGGATTATATGATAGCTACCCTTTTAAAGCTTATATTTTCATGCAATATTTCGAACTACATGTTGATTGAAGACAAATAGTTCATTCATTTTTACAGTTATGTATCATTATACAAGTAAAGTACCATTTATTCCCCTACTAAAAGATAGTTCGCTTTTTTTGTTATCACAAACATTGTTGAAGCAAATATCCTTACACGTCTTATACTTGAGAGCTTCTCCAGGATAGACACAGAGAAACAGAAACTGTAGATTAAAGGATGCACATTTTCAACTTTAGAGATAATGCATTACTAGTCTCTGAAGTCACTGTGTCAACTTATATTTGTCACAGCAATGTAAAAGAGTTCCTGTTGGGACAATATTCACAGTTTGAAAGTCAGAGGGCCAAGTGTTAAGAAAATGTTCAACATCTCTAGCAATTAGAGAAATGCAAATTAAAACCACACTGAGATTTCATCTCACTCCAGTCAGAATGACAACAATCAAGAATACAGGCAATGATAAATGTTGGTGAGGATGTGAAGAAAGGTACACTCATATATTGCTGGTAGGATTGCAAATTGGTGCAACTACTCTGAAAAACAGTATGGAGATTCCTCAGAAAACTTGGAATGCAACTATCAGCTGACCCAGTTATCCCTCCTGTTGGTATATACCCAAAGGACTTAAAGTCAGCATGCTACAGAGACACAGCCATATCAATGTTTATAGCAGCTCAATTCCCAATAGATAAGCTATGGTACCAACCTAGGTGCCCTTCAACAGATGAATGGATGAAGAAAATGTGATGTATATACACAATGGAATCTTGCTCAGCCATAAAGAAGAATGACTTTGTTACATCTTCTGGTAAAGGGATGGAACTGGAGACTATCATACTAAGTGACATGAGCCAATCCCAAAAGACCAAAGGCTGAATATTACTCTGATATGTGGATGCTAACATAAAATAAGGGGGAGGGGATAGAAATTCAGTGGATTAGACAAAGAGGAATGAAGAGAAGGGACGGGTGACAGGAATAGGAAAGGCAGTAGAATGAATCAGACATAAATTTCCTATGTTCATATGTACATACACGACCAGTGAAACTCCACATCATGTACAACCACAAGAATGGTATTCTAATAAGAGTAAGTTATACTCTATGTATGTGTAATATGTCAAAATACGGTGTACTGTCATGTATATCTAAAAAGAACAAAAAAAAATAATGGACTTGAGCAAAAAAAGTGTCTTTTAAAAACATTTGGATGATTACATATCAGCCTACTTTATAATACATTATATATTTTATTTTGTGCATTTCAAAAATACCTCTGCATTTTTTAAAAGAAGTATCTTACTGGCAGATTTGTGTGAAAACATAATACATTTGAATTAATATTGTCAAAGTGGTCATACTGCCAAAAGCAGTATACAGATTCAGTGCAATCCCCATCAAAATATCAATGATATTCTTCATTAGAAAATAACAGAAAATAACAATTCTTAAATTCATTTAGAACAATAAGAGACCTAGAATAGCTACAGCAATATTAAGCAAGAAAAGTGATGCAGAAGGTATTACAATACCTGTTCTGAAATTATACTACAAAACTGTAGTAACAGTATGGTATTGACATCAAAATAGACATGAAGACCAATGGAACATAGTAGAAGACACAGAGATAAACACATATTTACAGCCATGTGACACTTGAAAAAGGTGCCAAAAATAAATTCTGGAGAAAAAAACAGCCTTTTTAATAAATGATGCTGGGAAAATTGGATAGCTTTATGTAGAAAAATGAGACTAGACCCCTGTAATGCACCCTGGACAAAAGTCAAATTGAAATAGATCAAAGACAGGAAGCAGACCAGAAACCTCTCAACAACTAGAAGAAAATGTACGATCCTCACTGCCTACACCAACTTCCTCAACAAAATCCCAAAGTGCAAGAAATAAAACCAAGAATCAGTATGTGGGGATGCCATCAAATTAAAAGTCTCTGTACAGCAAAGGAAACAATTAAGAGCATGTGTGTGTGGAAGTTCCAGTAAAGTAAAGCAAAGGAGCAGGGAAGGACAGTATATCAAAAAGGTGTAGGGAAGATCAGTAGTGGAGAAGGAAACTGAGAAGGCGGAGTGGAAGGTTAGGAAAGGTGCAGCAATGGGGAATGAATTCTTTAAAAACAATGTTATGTGTGCTGGGGAGATAGCTCAGTTGGTAAAGTGCTTGCCTTACAAGCACAGGGCCCTGGGTTTGATCCCCAGCACTGCAAAAACAACAACAACAACAACAAAAAACACCATGTTATGTGTCTGTATAACCTACAGGATGGGAGAAAAATCTCTGCCAGCTACTCCTCTGATAGGAGTTAATATCCAGAAAATATAAAGAACTGAAAAAAACTTAACATCATAAAAACAAATAGCCCAATCAATAAATAGGCAGAAGAACTAAACAAACTTTTCTAAGGAGACACAAAAGGCCAAATAAATACATGAAAAAGGTATTCGACATCTAGCAATTGGTGAAATGCAAATCAAAAGTACACTAAGATTTCATCTCATTCCAGTCAGAATGGCAATAATTAAGACTACAAACAATTATACATACTGTAGAGAATGTGGGGGAAAAGGAACACTTGTACATTGTTGGTGGAATTGCAGACAAGTATAACCACTCCAGAAAGCAGTACGGAGATTGCTCAAAATACTTATGGATGAAACCACCAGGTTATAATCCAGCTATTCCTCTACTCAATATTTTCCCAAAATAACTAAAATCAGCATACTGTGGCAATACACCCACCTCAGTGTTTATAGCAGCACAATTTACAATAGTGAAATTATGGAATCAACCCAGATGTAAGTCAATAGACGAATGAATTAAGAAATTGTGGTACATATACACAATGGAATTCTACTCAGCCATAAAGAAGAATGAATTATGGCATTTGCTGGTAAATGGATAGAAATGGAGACCATCATGCTCAGTGAAATAAGTCAGACTCAGAAGCTCAAAGGTTGAAGGTTTTCTCTCATATGTGGAAGCTAGAATAAAATAAAGGGAAGAGGGAGGGAAGGATAGGATAACATAAAGGTATAGGGAAGATCAGTAGTGTAGAAGGAGATCGAGAGGCAGAGAGGGAGGGATGGGAAAGGGGAGACCAAATGGAATTTATTCTTAAAGACCATGTTAAGGGCATATATAAATATATCACAGGGAATTTCAGCTCTGCGTATATGTAAAAAGAACCAATCAATACAAATAGGTGAGCTAAAAGAAGCCTAGCAGAGTAGAGAAAGGAGAACCAGGTAGGAGAGGATAGGAGGGACAAGGGAGGATCATAAACTGATTTTCTGTTCTCTCTGTATTCCTTAATTTCTATCTTATTTTAATAGTTTTGTGAGGATAGGTTATCTTACAGAAAAATAGTGTTCAAAACCATAAAACTTCAACTTGACTCTTATAAGTGACCTTGTTGGCAAAACATTTATCTTTAAAGGGTTTTTTGTTTGTTTCCTGTATATATACTGCAAATTAAGTTCTTTTGTACAACTTAATAACTTTATGAGACTGTGAAGTAAATAGACTGTGTTAACTATAATTTTTAAAAATCTATACTTATTTGTGTGTTGGCATTACCGGAAATATGTGCTTCATCCTAATAGCCAAGAGGCCTTTCTCAAAACACTTGCTATAATAATTCTCAACAGGCTCGGAAATTATATCCTTGTTAAAGTATTTTTTTAATGATTAGATTTATAATTGCAAGATTATTTTGCATGTCTAAGGGATTAATAGATGCCATATGTAATGTAAGACTTTTGTATTAATTAGCCAGCATACCATACATACTTTAATGAAAATGACCCAATATTAGTCCATATATCTCAAAGATATTTTTTATTATGTAATGTACCAAGAAACAATTTTAAGTATCCTATCCTTGTGTAAAGTTTTTTAAATTAACCAACAATATATTTTTATACAATCAGAAGCTAATAACTCAACATATAGTAGACAAGTATGGTGAAGTTCATATAGTCTAAATAATTTTAAATATATAAGGCAACTTCTTGTCATATTTGATTATGTGATAATTGTTTTTACTTCAGAATGGAGAAAGTGTCAACTTGTTACTTATTTTGCCTCCATTTTGTTGTATCATTTAGTTTTGATCTCTGCAGAATTTTTTTTAAGCACTACGTTTATTTGTGAGGGACTATTTAATTAAAACTATATCATGTTTGGAAATTCACTTTCCTGAACATACTTAAACTCTAATGTATTATAAACAAATGAGTGGGGACATTGCTGTAAATTGTCAGTACTATAAGACTTTGACTCTCCCTAGAAAGAACTTCTATGCCTTCTTTTTTTCTGTTTTTTTTAAAAAATTTGTTCTTTTTAGTTATACATGACAATGGAGTGTATCTTATTCTAATTAGGATCTCAGTCTGTGACTGTACATATTGTGGAGATTCACTGTGATGTATTCTATATGTATACAGGAAAGTTAGGTAAGATTCATTCCACTGTCTTTCCTATTCCTTCCCTTCATTCCCCTTTGTCTAATCCACTGAATTTCCATTCCCACTCCCCACCCCTTGCTGGGTGTTAGCATTCACACATCAGAGATAATATTCAGCCTTTGGTCTTTTGGGATTGGCTCATGCCACTCAGCACGATAGTCTCCAGTTCCAACCACTTACCAGAAGATGTAATAAAGTCATTCTTCTTTATGGCTGAGCAAGATTCCATTGTGTATATACAACACATTTTCTTCATCCATTCATCTGATGAAGGGCACCTAGGTTGGTACCATATCTATTGGGAATTGAGCTGCTATAAACATTGATATGGCTGTGTCTCTGTAGCATGCTGACTTTAAGTCCTTTGGGTATATACCAACAGGAGGGATAACTGGGTCAACTGATAGTTGCATTCCAAGTTTTCTGAGGAATCTCCATACTGTTTTTCAGAGTAGTTGCACCAATTTGCAGTCCCACCAGCAATATATGAGTGTACCTTTCTTCACATCCTCACCAGTATTTATCATTATCTGTATTCTTGATTGCTATCATTCTGACTGGAGATGAAATCTCAGTGTAGTTTTAATTTGCATTTCTCTAATTGCTAGAGATTTTGAACATTTTTTCATATATTTGTTTAGCATATTTCTTCTGTGACGTACCTATTCAGTTCCTTCAAACATTTATTGACTGGGTTATTTGCTTTTTTGGTGTTGGGCTTTATGAGTTTCTTTCTTTTTTTTTTTTTTTAAGTTCTTGATAGACCTTTATTTTATTTATTTATATGTGGTACAGAGAATCAATCCTAGTGCCTCACACAAGCTAGGCAAGGGCTCTAACACTGAGCTATAACTCCAGTCCCCTTTATGGGTTCTTTATATATGCTGGAGATTAATGCTCTATCTGAGGTGTAGGTGACAAAGATTTTATCCCATTCTATAGGCTCTCTCTTCATGCTCTTGATTGTTTCCTTTGCTGTGAAGAAGCTTTTTAGTTCGATACCATTCCATTTAGTATAACTATATTTATATGGGTTTGTCTCTGTGTCTTCTATTCTGTACCACTGGTGTTCATGTCTGTTTTTGTGCCAATGCCATGCTGTTTTTGTTACTACTCTGTAGTAAAATTTAAGGTCTGATATTGTGATGCCTCCTACTTTGCTTTTTTGCTAAGGACTGCTTTAGTTATTCTGGATCTTTTATTTTTCCAAATGAATTTCATGGCTGCTTTTTCTATTCTATGAAGAACCTCACTGGAATTTTAATAGGAACTGCATTAAATCTGTATGGCACTTTTGGTAGCATGGTCATTTTTACAATATTAATTCTGCCTATCAAAGAACATGGGAGATCTTTCCATTTTCTAAGGTCTTCTTCAATTTCTTTCTTTAGTGTTCTGTAGTTTCCATTGTAAAGGTCTTTCACCTCTTTTATTAGATTGATTTACAATTATTTTATTTCCCTAAGGCTATTGTGAATGGGATAGTTTTCCTAATTTCTCTTTCACTTGATTCATTAGTGGTACACAGGAACACAATTTACTTATGGGTGTTAATTTCACAACCTGCTACTTTTCTGACTTCTTTTATGAGTTCTAGAAGTACTTTGGTGGAGTTTTTTGGGTCTTCTAAAATAGAATCATGTCATGGGCAAATAGGGGTAGTTTGAGCTCTTCTTTTCCTATTCATATCCCTTTAAATTCTTTCTTTTGCCTTATTGCTCTGGCTGTAGTTTCAAGGGCTATGTTAAATAGAAGTGGTAAAAGAGGGCCTCCCTGTGTTGTTCCAGTTTTTAGAGGGAATGCTTTCAGTTTTTCTACATTTAGAATGATGCTGACCTTGGGTTCAACACATACAGCTTTTACAATGTTGAGGTATGTTCCTATTACCCCTAGTTTTTACAGCGTTTTGAACATGAAGGGTGCTATATTTTGTCAAATGCTTTTTCTGCATCTATTAAGACAATCGTGGTTTTTTTTTTTTGGTTGGGGGCGGGTACAAAGGATTGAACTCAGGGGCACTCAAACCACAGAGCCACATCCCCACTCTATTTTGTATTTTATTTAGAGACAGGGTCTCACTAAATTGCTTAGTGCCTCACCATTGCTGAGGCTCCGGATGAACTTGTGATCCTCCTCTCAGTCTCCCAAGCCACTGGGATTACAAGTATGTGCCACCATGTCTGGCAATCATGATTCTTGGCTTTAAGTCTACTGAAGCAGTGAATTACATTTACTGATTTCTGTATATCGAACAAACCTTGCATCCCAGGGATGAACCCCACTTGATCATGTGCACTATTTTTTTAAATATGTTTTATATACAATTTGTCAGTATTTTATTTAGAATTTTTGCATCTATGTTTATCAGGGATATGGGTCTGAAGATTTCTTTCCTTGATGTGTTTTTGTCTTGTTTTGTCTAGTATCAGGGTGATACTAGCATCATAGAATAAGTTCAGAAGGGTTCTCTCCTTTTCTATTTTATGGACTAATTAGAGGAGGATTGGTGTTAGTTCTTCTTTGAAGGTCTAGTAGAATTTGTCTGAGAATTCATGTGTTCCCGAGTTAAAAAAGCCCATTTGCTGCAAGGTAATTTAACATATTTAATAGTAAGACACACAGTAGCAGGCCTATTAACAATAATAATTTCAAAGCATAATTGATAATTTAAAATATATGTACCAACTGTGTGATGAATCAAAAGTATATGTCCTTCTGGCAAAAAAAAATCAGTTACTATTAGGACTATTTTGAGATCCTCATTCAAAGCTGAAGATCATGCTAAATTTCACTTAGAAAGATTGATAGAAATATGGATGATAATCTTTTCCCCATCCAAATCACTTATTTTCCCTCTATTCTGGGAAGCCCTGAATCCCAAGTTAAGAATCCCAACTGTAGTAAAATAGTAATATATTATTGGAAAATACAAATGTATACCTGTGCATGTATCAAGCCAGCAGATGCATGCATATAACTATGTATTAACTATGTGTAAATGGTTAATCATTCATCTATTTTCTCAAAAGAATAGAACTCTAAAAATACAATATTTATTTCAAAAGTAAACACGAGTGGTATATTTGTTGCTCAATTTAAATTTTAATACACGTTCCACGTTTGGGATGATGGAATTTTACAGATTAATATTAACCTGTAAAGATAATTTCTTTATAGGTTTTGAATTATCTTCAAAAGATAATTCTGCCTACATTCTTTTGGCATAGGACACAATTAGCAGTCAAACTGAAGCTGGGAGTAGACAAGCACAGCTCTCTACATCTCCATTCCTCCCTAATCTAAACACAACTATTTGACAATGGACTGGATATAATAATTTGATTTTAATGCATTCCATTCAACATTTATGGGTTAAGCACTCTACTAGATGATGGGGTTATGAGACAAGTAAGACACAGAAGTCTTTGCCCTTAATGTATGCCAGTTAGTGGAAAGGGTTACAGTTTACTGGAAGACCAAGTTGTTTTTTTTTTTTTTTTTTTTTTAATTCTAAACAAATGGGATACATGTTGTTTCTCTGTTTGTACATGGCGTAAAGGCATACCATTTGTGTAATCATAAATTTACATAGGGTAATGTTGTTTGATTCATTCTGTTATTTTTTTTCCTTCCCCCCCACCCCTCTTTTCCCTCTATACAGTCCTTCCTTCCTCCATTCTTGCCACCCTCCTTAACCCTAACCCTGAACCTAACCCCTCCCACCCCCCATTATATGTCATCATCTGCTTATCAGCAAGATCATTCGTCCTTTGGTTTTTTGAGATTGGCTTATCTCACTTAGCATGATATTCTCCAATTTCATTCATTTGCCTGCAAATGCCATAATTTTATCATTCTTCATGGTGGAGCAATATTCCATTGTATATATATGCCACAGTTTCTTTATCCATTCATCAATTAAAGGACATCTAAGTTGGTTCCACAATCTGGCTACGGTGAATTGAGCAGCAATGAACATTGATGTGGCTGTATCTCTGTATTATGCTGATTTTAAATCCTTTGGGTATAGGCCGAGGAGTGGGATAGCTGGATCAAATGGTGGTTGCATTCCAAGCTTTCTGAGGAATCTCCATACTGCTTTCCAGAGTGGCTGCACTAATTTGCAACCCCACCAGCAATGTATGAGTGTACCTTTTTCCCCACATCCTCGCCAACACCTATTGTTGCTTGTGTTCTTGATAATCGCCATTCCAACTGGGGTGAGATGGAATCTTAGGGTAGTTTGATTTGTATTTCTCTTATTACTAGAGATGTTGAACATTTTTTCATATATCTGTTGATTGCTTGTACATCTTCTTCTGTGAAGTGTCTGTTCATTTCCTTAGCCCATTTGTTGATTGGATTATTTGTATTCTTGGTGTAGAGTTTTTTGAGTTCTTTATAGATTCTGGAAATTAGTGCTCTATCTGAAGTATGAGTGGCAAAGATATTCTCCCACTCTGTAGGCTCTCTGGAAGACCAAGTTTTACAAGTACTAATACATTAGATATCTAGCTTTTTTCAGCAAAACGGTACATATATTTTTCAAAATCCCCATTAACTAGAAGCAGCGGCACATGCCTGTAATCCCAGAAGCTGGGGAGGATGAGGCGGGAGGATCTTGAGTCCAATTTGAGTCTCAGTAACTTAGTGAGGCTCTAAGCAACTTAGCAAGACCCTGTTTCTAAGTAAAATATTAAAAAGGGCTGGGGATGTGGCTCAGTGGCTAAGTGTTCCTGGGTTCAATCCCTGGTACCAAAAACCAACCAACCAACCCACCCCATAAGAGTAGAGTGCTTCTACAATCCACTCCCTGGTGATCGGTTTCACTCTTCCTTAAAGTGCAAATTTAGACCACAGCAGTTCTCTGTAGCAAGGTCAGCTCTCTTTGGCTCTGGATCCAGAATGTACTGTGGGAGGTATTAGAGGAATAGATAGGCAACTATCTGAGGCTACTACAATTTGTTGAGGTCCAGTGAACCAGGAAGGGAGTCCCATTCTCACTATGGAGAAATATACAGGTTTTGGTTTCATACTAAGAAACCATCTACCATTTCACAGGAGTACCACCTTTGGAGTAGGTGGCCTAAGTGAGAATATAACCTTTTAGTTGAGTGATTTTTCTAATGAAGGAGGTCTGGAAGATAAGCTGTACTTTTGCCCTAAACACAGTTTTAGAACTGTCAATGTGGTTTTCATTTAGACCCAGATCATGCTGTTCTACAGTTTTAAGAACAATTAGGCTCAAGAAAAAAGGGGAATGCACTAACTGACACAATTTGATCCAATACCTGAGTAAACTTGTAGGGCCACATCTGGACTCTTCCTTTGCCAGACAAGGAGAATCCACAAAGTCCTGGGAGTTCCTAGCATGGTGAGAACCAAATATTAAAGGATTCCCATCCTTTGTTGTCTAGAAAGACAGTTCACTGATTTTTTTTTTTTTAAGTAATTAAAAGGCTTAACCACCATTAAGAAAATAAGGGGGTAGAAAGATAACGACTCAAAATGGGAGTTCTGGAGGCTACCCAGTCCAACTGTCACCCAAAGCAGTATTACTTGGAACATAAACAGTTTTACCAACAAAGGACCAGGTGGTTGTTTTCCATTTTTTATCTCCACACCATAGAACAATATTGAGAAGTCAAAAGGAAGGCATCATGATGGATCTGAAAACCATTTCAGTAATAAAACACAACATCCTGCGATGTTTGCCTAGAGAAGAGAGGATCTAAGAAAGTGTGGTCTTTGCACTTTGTAAAACTTGCAGAGCAGTCATGCCAAGGTGGAATCAGAGTACAGTGCCTGGACCCAGTGAAGAGATCTGGTAGCAAAGGATAAAAGTAAATAAATGCATTATTTTAGTTTGCTGTGAGGAGGAGCTCATAGAAAACGCTGTGTAGAAAATAAGTAATGTTTCAGCTGTTCTTATTAGCAAGGAGCTATATGAAAGTATTAGTTTTTTGTGTGAATATTGTTTTTAATGGAGTGGAAGACTGAATAGATTATTTTTAGTAGCCAAATTCCTACAGCTGAGTCACAGTGAATTCATTGAGCATTTAGACATATTATGGTGAAATGGCTGCTCAGATCTTTTGCCCATTTTTTTTTTCTACTGAATTATCTATTGTTTACTTATTGATTTATAGGAGTTTTATATACACAAGACAGCATTAGTCAGGTTTGCATTACTACAAAGAAATACTCAAGACTGCTAACTCATAAAGAGACAAGGCTTAGTTAGCTCAGAGTTTTAGAAATTCAAGGACATGGCATCTCTATCTGCTGCTTTGTGAGTTCCCCCCACCTCAGCTATATCACATCATGGTAGAGTTAAGTACATGTTTGTGTGGAAGAGCTTATATCACTGAAACAGGAAGTAACAAGGACAAAGAGACTGGGGTCCAAAGACCTCTTCAAGGATATGTACCAATGACACGGGATCTCAAATCTTCAAACACAATGCATCTTAGAGGGACACAGATTATATTCAAATCACAGTAGAGACCTTTATTGGATCTGTGAATATCTATTATAGGTTGACTCCTTACTCTTTTTAATGGTATCTCTTGATAATCAGAAATTCTTTATTTTAATGTAGACCAATTGTCCATTTTCTTCCATGTGGTAAATACTTTTTGGTATATGCACTGTTCCAGAAATCTCTGCCTTTTCCAAAGTTATAAATCTATTTTTCTGTGTTTTCTTTCAAAAGCTTTACTGTATTACATTTCACATTAAAATCTGAATTTGATTTTTGTGTATATGTGTATGTTTTTAGGGGCAGTCAAAGTAACTTTCTGTGGGGACAGTCAACTGACTTTAGAATTACTTACTGTTACATCTTAAAAGTAGCACAGTCTACATATTGTGGCTACTGCGTGGACAGTAAATAAGAGAGGAACAAGTATAGGGCAGAGAGATCAACTGGAAGACTCTTGAAATGATCTAGATGAAAGCAAATGATGACTTTAATTCTTCCAATCCACTGAGGTAATACTGCTATACCCCCATTTCATTAATGAGTAGAAATAATCTGTCCAAGGTCACAGAATTAGTAAGTAGTAGAAAGAACTATAATACAGGGCTGTCTAATACCAACTTCTCTTCCCTCCCCTCCCTTCTTTTCTTGTGCTGAGGCTTGAACCCAGGGTCATACTACGCATGTGTTTTATCAGAAAGCCAACACCAAATTCTTAACACTGCACCATTTTCCATACAGAATACAATTCCTATATATTGATCACATAGGTAGACATTTAATGGAGCCCACGTAGAGCATGTGGATCCTTCTCTATTTAGCACTCAAAGCAACCTCTACCTACCAACTGATTTGACAGTGGACATGAAACCCAGTCCTGCTGAGAATAGGGATGGATGACAAATCAACTAAAAAACAATATGGTCAGTTATGCTAGTTTCACTCCCTACTCTTCTTCATGAAGAATATATAATGATTTTACTCTTGCTAAGTGCCTGTTAGAAAAATACCTACTCCAACCTTGTGTTTCTGGGACTCAGTTTCCTAATTTTTAAGAATGAATTAAGGGCTGGGGTTGTAGCCTAGTTGTAGAGCACTTGCCTAGCATGTGTAAGGTCCTGAGTTTGATCCTCAGCACAAATAAATAAAATAAAGGTTTAAAAAATTAAGTTGGGACAAGATCAGGGGTTGCCTCATGACATCTAGAGAAGTTGTTTCATGTGGTCAATGCAGAAATTTGTTTTCTTAGAATAAAACAAAACAGTTAGGGCTGTGGGTGAAGCTCAATGATAGAATGCTTGCCTGGCACACACAAGGCCCTGAATTCAATCCTCAGCACTATGAAAAACAAAACAAAACAAAACAAAACAAAACAAAATTGCCATGGCAGCCATGTAGGGTGAATGACTGAGGGTCCCAACAGTCATGCCATAAAACCATGGTTCCATTTGCACCAAGGTACTGGTGCTGACAGAGTATGGTGGGGAGGCTGAAGTAGACCCTTTCTTGGGAGACTGATATTTCTTTGTTGGTTCAGTAACTTCCTGCTGAAAGTTCCTTAGACTACACAGCAGCAGAAATCTCTTCTACCTTCTCAACTTTACTCTTGGTCTTGAGATTGCTGCAGGCATGGTGGCAGAAACTAGTACTTGCTGACTAACTAGTAGTGAAGGACACTATAAAAGGGTGCTTTTACTTACATTTCTAATTGTATTCTTCTTCCTATTAGAAATCCTATTAATAGAAAGAAGTGATTGAAGAACCTGATAGTCACTGTGAGATATGACAGTAAATTTTGAAGATCTCCTATAGATCTCAGTTGGACTGGAGAAACGGCTTTATAACACCCTTACGGTGTGGGCTCTTTTTCTACCAATTAATAATAATGTACTGCTGATAAAACTGAAATAAAGATATCGAAAATATACACTGGTAAGCATTTAATTCTGCAGCAGTAACAGTGCACACCTGAAATTTTCCTGAAAACTGAAGCTGACTACTTATTATGACCACTCAGCAAATAACTGCTGACTTCATGAGTAACAGCACAAATTAAATAAATGGTTTCTGTATTGGTATGAAACCCAATGTTATTTCTCTGTTCATTTCTGTAAGCATACTGATTTGCACACATATCTAAATTTTTCATCTATTATATAAAAACCACCAAGTGGTCAACATTAGACTGATTGTTCTTAAAAAGATAAAAGCCTAACTAGACAAAAGAATTTGTTTCAAAAGTTACCTAGATTAACATTACTATGTTCAAAATGAGATATTCTAATGTATACATCATGTTTTTCCATATTTGCTTTTCAGAGAAACCATATGAAATCCATATACAGGCAAATCTGAATATTTGGACACAAATCTAAATTGATGACAGTCTCTTGAGCAGACTATCCCTGCCTCTGGAATGTCTCTGAAAATTCACTGGTTACCTAAATTTTGCATGCATGAAGAAGCTGTTCCTCTTCTTTTGTGGGTGAATCCCCTATCAAATATTCTACACAATCTGAATTACATTAACCATTTGCAGAAACACAGGATGCTGTGTTATGAAGTGGACAAATCTGCAATGCCACTTGATAAAACACAGCAGAAATCTGGGAATGCTGATTATTGGTTTCACTGTTTGGCTCTTGCTTCTTTCTACCTGAGTAAACTGGGCAAGTTGCAAGTCAGTTGGCATCAATGGCCCCACTTGGTCTTTTAGGAAAATTAGCTTGATAACATGTACCTCACACAGGCCTGCACAGTTTAATTAATGTTTATAAAGTACTTGGAAATTCTTGTCCGAAAGAATGTAGACTAATGCTAACAATCACTAGAGAATTACAGACCTCATTTTTGATAGCAATCTGCTCAAACTTAAAGAAAAAAAAAAAAAAAAAAAAGAGGGAAAGGGTTTTCAAATAAATGTGTGCCTATTTTCTTCACAACAATTTGTTTAAGTATTATTGGCTAACATTTGTGCCAAGCACGCTGCTGGCTACATTGAAGATATTTAAATATCTAGTGCCAGCAAGCACAGCTGCTGGACTCTCTATGCCCTCCTCTTGTTCAGTCCATGCCAAATTACTCACACAGCTATGAATGATGAGGGAGTAGCATAGGAAAATGCCAAGTGTGAGTGAGATTAGCGATAAACTAGAGGATCCCTATAGAGGTCAGTGATTAGCAAGTTTCTACTTGTAATCACTTTTCTAACACAGGCTTTATCTCATCACATATGACATCTAAACTCTGTACCAACTTCCTGTGATAGGCATCAGAACTGTAAGCAGTTTCCCAATCAATAATTCCTCAGAATTGCTAAGGCACCAATAAAGTATCTTATTATCCTGATAAGAGCACACAGTCAGACCCAGGCAATTTGAATAGGTTTTAGAAATGACTTCTTGAGACTTTTAAACATGAGATGAAGTAGTTCAAGGACGCAAACATTCACCAAACCAGCTATCCTCCTCACTCTCTACCTCTCCCCTCAACATCAGATTCACAAATTAAACATAAACAAGGAGATGAGGATGAAAGTTTATATAAAAGTTTTCCTTTCAGTCATTTGAATGCCCAGAGAAGATTAAAACATAGAATTCAATGAGAGGGTGAAGGGGGTAGCTATTTAGAAATTAGGAATGAATTAACAAAGCAGAATGAGATAAATATAGGTATTTATTACAGGTAGCTTAAAATCTAGGTCCTGCTTCTCTGAGATATGTTACTTAACAAGACATTTTCTAAATTGTCTTTGAAAAGATATTTAGATCAATATTATATTGCTGCTTTCTCAAGTTTAGATTTAAGTGCCGTGCATTTTTTTTTAACAATGTCTCCACACTTCATCAATCACATGTTATTTGAAACTAAGAAATGAGGACGATTTCATTTTTAGAGCAATCCAACAGATTAAGAACTAAGAATTGGGCTTGTTAGTTGCATTTCAGGGAAAAAATATCATCTCTTAATGTCTGTCTCATTCTTAAATAACAGAAGATTTGAAATAATTATTAGATGGTTTACAACTTTTTTAGAGACTAAACAAACTGAGCTGATCTTTCAATATTTTAACTCTCCCTACTCAAAAAGAAAGAAAATTAAAGGTTAAGAGTCACATAGTCAAATAATTTGGTTGGGGGTAAAGAGGGGAGCAGATTATAAAGTACATCTACTTTTGGCATCTCATTTCCTTCCTGACATTATACTGTCCTTGGTATTCACACACTTGTACAACATACTCCTCTGACAGACTGACTCTGTTTCTACCAAATCCTTGTATCAATGCTCTTCTCAGAAATTTCTTGTATTATACAATAAGCAGAACATTAAGCTCGTTGTTGCTAATTCCCATGATTTTCTCACATCTCTCTGTATTTTGGCTGTTTAATTTAGACCATGACCTTACCAGGCAAGGTCAATGTCTAAGGCTGTTTTTTTAATGGCACCCAGGGGCCAGAAGGCAGATGCCACTTGTTCAGAACACTGGTCTGGAATTCTAGACTTGTTTTGTTTGTGTGCCAGGGACAGATTCTACTCCAAGACACTATCTATGGCATTCAGCCACATGGAAGCAGAAACAGCTTAAGAGAACTGTGCTCTAAAATAGTGGATAATAAATGATTGTTAATTAGCTAGTTCCCCTGACAGCAAGAATTGGAATAGAAGAAAAGAAAATAGTCAATGGAACTGCTACCATTCATCCCTATCTGGTTATGAACAGGGTACTGGAATGAAATCAGCATGGACATGAGAGTAAAGAGGAGCTATTTTGGTCTCTGCTGTGAACTAGCTGTCCAATATGGATGAGTCATTAAATTCTCTCTAGGCCTCAGTTTCTTTACCTGGAAAACATAGCAAGTTTGGACTCGGGTATTTCTTTCTATTTTAACAACCCATGGATGTGAAATCCTCATCAACTTAGTTATTAATCAGGCATCTTTTTTCTGACAGAATGCAAAGTGGACATTGCAGGTAGTAAAAAGGGGAGCATCAGATGCAAGAAAGTAGAGGGACTTTTGAAATGATGATGTAGAGTAATAAAAGTGAAATGTGTAAGGAGGGCATCATATTTATTTTATACATTTTGAGACATTTAACTATGAATATGACACAATGAATATAGCAAATTGATGTTGATATATACTCAAAACTATCAAGACTTCATTCTACTCAAATTAAGGAAAACTCTGTTAATAAAGTTCCTCACTAGAGCCAGGCATGGTGGTGCACACCTGTAATCCCAGCGACCTGGGAGGCTGAGGAAGGAGGATCCTGAGCTCAGAGCCAGCCTTAGCAACTCAGCCAGGCCCTGAGCAAACCAGTGAGATCCTATCTCTAAATAAAATATAAAAAGGGCTGGGGATGTGGCTCAGTGGTTTAGCACCCCTGGGTGCAATCCCTGGTACCAAAAAATAAAATAAAATAAAATTCCTCACTAGGGTTCAACATCCTCTACCTAGGTTACAAAGTAAAAGTGTAGGATGCTTTCTACACCATCAAAAACACACAGAGACAGTCATAAAAGAGGACGATTACATTTTGTTGAAACAGATGGAAAAAGCCCAGTAGAGAGTCTTAAAAATCCCCTTTATGGTCTGCTAAGATTTAAATAAAGTTCTTGTTAATGAATAGTTACTCTGAGGATAAAATACAGGACATTCAATTTTCATTGGGTGGTCTCCAGTATTACAATTTACTGCCATCCTATCTCTGCAGTTTGAAAATAAATAAAAGTTAATCTTAATTTCTAAATGACTCAAAATCCAAAGTTCATTTGTGAGCCAGGAGACACTATTCAAAATAAGATTTTTATGTATTAACTTAAATAGCTATACAGATCAATTTAGGAAAACAGTACTTATGAGCAGAATATTTGTTAAAGGGAATGAGGGAGGAAGGGAGGAAGGAAGGAAAAAAGGGAAGGAAAGAAAAGGATAACAGTGAAAGAGGAGATATATGTATTGGTAGTGGTTATGAATAGAGATCCTGGATATGGACAGCTGGGTTTAAATTCCCACTCACCAATTTATCATAGGTATTATCTAAACTCTCTGTCCCTCAGTTGTCTTATCAATTGTAAAATGGGAATTAAAATAACTCCACCTCATAGGGGTTTTGCAAGGATAAAATGTATTGACATATAAAGTGCTTAGAACAGTGACAAAGATAAGGCTACCTGAATGTTAGTTACTATTTTTTTAAATGAGTAGATTGATTAGAAAATTTAAAATACATAATCTTGAATATTAGGGCCTCAGGAAAAAGTCTTAACCACAGGAAAAAAAGCAAAAAAAAATTTTTCCAGGAAAAGTACCTGTATTTATGTTTTTTCTACCTTTATAAAAATTGGTGCATTATAGCAGTACATTGGTGCGATTTATTGCTACATATTCCTACTTGCAAACAATTTAATAATATAATTTGACTAGTATTAGAAAAGAACTTTTAAAGAGAACTTTTGGATACTTCCAGAAAGTTTAAAATTCTTTGTCTTTCATTCATTAAAATCTAAGGACTTCTCTCTTATTTTCTCTTTACTGAACAGATATATCTTCAGTACTATTGTATGTATAGACACAAACAATGAGTTTAAATTCACAAC
The DNA here is from genome assembly GCF_902686445.1 of Sciurus carolinensis. Classification (NCBI taxonomy): domain Eukaryota; kingdom Metazoa; phylum Chordata; class Mammalia; order Rodentia; family Sciuridae; genus Sciurus; species Sciurus carolinensis. Next base: position 97,008,454 of record NC_062214.1, read on the forward strand.
TGGCATAAAAAGATTTGCAAAGAATGTATGCAAGATCTGGAAAAGATGGTAGATCTGAAGAGACAGGAAGGCATAAAAGGACAGACAGTAAAGGGAGTTTTAATAAGGGCACAGATACTATAATATAAAGAACAGATGGGCTTGGATATAAACCTGCTTATTCCCTTTTTCCAATATTCAGGCAAGGTAGTTATAGAACACCTTGGGCTTTGTGGTTCCAAGTCACTAGTTCTAGATACCCTGATTGCCATCTAAAGCTCTTGAGCAAATGAGAGGCAGACCATTCTTATAAGGAAAGGAGGAAGACCAGTGTCAGCAGATGTTGTGTTGTTAACTACTTAAATGTTTTCACCTAGAGAAAGAACCTATTCCTAAAAATATGTGCATAAACCACTGAAACACACAATGAAAAAGAAAAACACTTTCCCTTCAATCTCCTGGTTTCTCTCTGTGCTTCAGTTTGATAATTTACATTTAAGGTGATATCTTTAATATGGGTGGATTTAAGCTTGCCATTTAGTTAAATGTTTTCTATTTGTCTCATCTGTTCTTTATTCTTTTCTGTTTTTCAGTCTGCTCTTGGATTGAGTAGTACTGCATTTAATATCTACTAATAGTAGATAAATTACATTAAAATATCTTTTCAGTGGTCACACTTAGCCTATAATATATATCTTTAACAGATGCTACCTTCCAAAATTCTACCCTTTCACCCTTTAGGTTTTTATTGTTATGTGTTTTACATATTTTATAAATCCCCCAATACAGTGATCTTGTTTTTTGCTTTGACATTTAACCCTTTTTAAATGTGAATTATAAAGAGGAAACATGTCTTTTATATTTACTTTTATTTTTACCATTTCTCCAGCTCTCATTTCTTTGTATAGATTAGAGGTTGACACACTATGACTCATGGATCAAAGCTCTTCTCCTTCCTGTTTTTGTAAATAAAGTTTTATTGGAATACAGCCATGCCAAATTGATTATGGTTGCTTTTGTGCCACAAAGGCAAGGTAGTTGTGAAAGAGATTGTCTGACTCACGGAGCCTAAAACATGTAATACCTGGTTCCCTACAGAAAAGGTTTGCAGAGTCCTGTCTGGAGTCATGTTCACTTTGCTTAAGGAACTTCCTTTAACAGTTATTGTAGCAGAAATCTGCTGGAAATAGATTTTCTCAGCTTATGTATCTGAAAGTCTTTACTTTCCCTCTTCTTTTCCTTCTCCCCATCCCTTTTCCTTCTCTTTCATTCTTTCCACCCCGAGTTGCCCTCAAGATTTTTTCTGTATCTTTGTTTTTCAGCAGTTTGAATATAATATGTCCAGTGGTGTATGTATTGATTTAAAATCTTGAATCTACGGTTTTTCATTCTAGGCCATTATCTCTTCAAATATTTTTTCATTGTTCTCTCTCCCTCTCCTTCTGACATTTCAATTACACACATTAGATTGATATTGTCCATAAATCTATTCTTCACTTTTTTTCTCTTTGTGCTACAGTTTGGATTACTGCTATTGACATATATTCATCTTTACTGATTTTCTTCAGCAACTGTGTTATCTACTGATGACCCTGCAGGAATCACTCACTTCTGATATCATGTTTTTTATTTCTATCATTTCAATTTCCATCTATCTGCTAAAAATTCCTCATCTACTCATGTATGTTGTCCATCTTTTCCACTAGATCATTTAATATGTTAACCAGAGATATTTCGCAATCCTTGTCTGATAGTTCCAACATTTGGGTCATCTTCACGTCTTGTTCTGTTGACTATTTTGCCTCTTGACAATGTTTTTCCCCCCTTGCCTGTGTGCATGTCTTGTAAGTTTGAATACAGGATATTGTACAAAGAATAGTAGGATACTTAAGCCTAAAAACGGACATGCTTTTTGTGTATTAGGTCTTATGTGTGGGAGATTGAGTCCCCTCCCTCTATTTTCTTGGCCCTCACCCTGTGGTAAACTGCAACTGTTTAGTACTCCTTGTTAGGCTTTTGACAAAGGTAGTTCTCTTGTTTTGGTTTAGCCTCAGGCCTTTTAGATCCTGTGTCCTTGGGCTTCAGAGTTTTTCCAGTTTTCCTTTCCCTCTTCCCTTTCTTTCTATAGAAGCCAAACTCTGCTTTATACCTAATATAGACCTTGGATTAAAGGGTTCATTCCTCCTTGAAAAGAGAGAGGCCTGTACTTGGAATTATAGTCTAAGATAAGCCTCTTGTATTTCCCTGTCATAATGTCCCTTAGCTTGTGTTATGCTATATGGTCAAGAGGTTTTGCTGCCCTCACTGCAGCAGCTTAAGTCTTTTACTACCTAAAATCTGGAGAAGCTGGCATGCTTTTCTGTATTTCCCATAATAATAGCTGATAAACTCCTCCATGCTTGTAGCATCAACAGGAATTTTTACAGTCTCCTCTGTTCTGGCTTTGATTATGACTGGTGTGATGCTCTGCCATGGGTAAAACAGTTCCTATGTCCTCTCCCCACTTAGAAGGCACATAAATGTCACGCAATCTCCGCTCTCTGGTAATCTGGTAATTTATCAAGCCATTTTTTTTGTCATCGTTAGAGCAGAAATGGCTTTACTCTCTACACTCTAAATTGAAGTTGGAAGTCATCTAATCTCTCGATAGTTTCAGTTTCCATGTCTGTGAATTGACTGACCTTTCCTTCTGCCATCAACAATCTGAAGTTAATCTCATTCAGTATATTTTTTGTTTTACCTATTATAGTTTTCACCTCTAGAAATTCCACTTAGTTTCTCTTTTTTCTTTTACATTCTTAAGTTGTTAAACCTATTTATAATAGCCATTTTAACATCCTTCTGTCATTTCCTGGTTTATTGTTTCTACTGATTAACTTTTCTCCCAGTTACAGGGTATATCTTCCTGTTCCTTTTTTGGCCTAGTAATTTTAAAATCAATGTCAGATCTTATGAAGCTTACATTTTCAGGTGTTAGAGTTTATTGTATTCTTTAAAAAAAAAAAGAAATCAGACTTTGTCATGGCAAGCAGTTAAGCTATTTGGAGTCAGTTTGATCCTTTTCTAGCCTTGCCATTAAGCTTTGCTACAGTAGGTCCAGAAAACCTGAAGTTCAGGACTAATTTAGGCCTACTATCACAATACCAATCTGAGGACTCTACATTTAACCTCTGTACTGTGAAATCTTTCTACTTTGGTTGTTTGGAAGAACTACTGCAAACTTTGTGTGAATTTCAGAAATCCTTCAGCCTATTCCTTTTGGGTGATCCTTTCCCTGGTCTCAAGTTTCTTCTCAAACATGCACAGATCAATACTCAGCCAAAGTCAACAGGGAGCCAACTATTCTAGAGATCTTGAGCTCTTTCTTACTGTGTCTTCCCTTCTCTTTGCTTCCTCCGTTTTGTCATGCAAATTCAAGCTACCTTGTTTTGTTTTGTTTTTTTTTTAGTTATTGATGGACCTTTATTTTATTCATTTATTTACATGTGGTGCTGAGAATTGAACCCAGTGCCTCACACATGCGAGGCAAGTGCTCTACCACGGAGCCACAACCCAGTCCTACATTGGTTTTTAAAAATTCAGATCTTTGTCTTCTCAACTCAGGAAAAATGGCAGGCTCTATTGGAAGGGAGTTGGGGCAACTGCAGGACTCACCTGTCTCTCACGGACTGCCTATTGTACACAGTCTGACAACTATTGATTGGGACTATTATGAAACTTCCTGAGCTTTTTATACCTCTTGGAAATCCTTAAATACACACACACACACACACACACACACACACACGTGTGTGTGTGTGTATGCACAGCGGGTGGGCATGGGGAGTTGGGGTGGAGGGGCTTTCTTCTAATCATTCTCTAGCAAACCTGTTTTTATAGATTAGAAATCTAGAACATGGAAAAATTTGAGTGTGGGACATTATCAGACTTTCTAATAAAAAACTGCTCATAGTAGTGTCTAAAGTAGAAGATAACCTAAAATGACAGGTTCTAAATTTGTTACTATCTTTACATTTTGGAGCATCCTAAACTAAAAACATTGTACTCTGCTAGATTTTACCACAATAGATACTGGATTTGATAAACTCAGAAAAATCTAAAAACTGTTAGGTTATTTCTGTTTTTATGATATTGTAAAGGGGTTCACTTATTTCTAACATCAGATGTTTTATTTCTAAAACACTCTTAATTCCACCAATTATAACATATTTGAATTTGGAACAAACTGGTCTATAAAATATGATCTCTTACATAAAATATACACACAGTTATTTCTAAAAGGTTAAAAAACTGGCAATTTTCTAGTTCTCTTTCATCATTTCAAATGTGGAATACAATGTCCAGTTCTTAGTTCTCTTCTATTTTGGCAAGTTGACTAGTTCTCTAAATTTGTTACCATGTGTTTTGTTTTACAAGTCTTTAAAATTCCTGGTTCTCTTATATGTGGTATGATATATATCTGTAAGTCATATGCATGATATACAAACTCACATACCCTCTAAATTTATGCCATATAGACACCACAGAGCATGAAAAATATTCGTGTAAATTGCTTATTAAAGTATATTCTTAGAGATCATGGCTTTGCAGTGTATCTATATGTGATTATAAGTTAGATTATATTTACATTTCTTTTGACACTTTTTTTCTGAATTGCTTCTTACATATATCAGAGTGTATTCAATAAAAACTACTGATTTCTTTAAAATATTTTGGAAAACAGTAACAGTTATACTTAAAAGTTTAATTTTAGCTACGTGTGGTGGCACATGCCAGTAATCCCAGCAGCTCAGGAGGTTGAGGCAGAAGAATCAGGAGTTCAAAAGTCAGCCTTAGCAACTTGGCAAGCCACTTAACAATTCAGCAAGACCCTGTATCTAAATTAAAAAAAAAAAGGGCAGAGGATGTGCCTCAGTGATTAAGCACCCCTGGATTCAATCCCTGGTATCAAAAAAAAAAAAAAAAAAAAAAAAAAGTTTAATTTGAAAGCAATCCGAGGGATCTCTACATACTATCTAAAAGTAGATATGACACCCATCTCATGTTTAAAAAAAAAAAAAAACCTGGCTATGTCCTAGTTATTTATAATGCTTTTTAAGTTCATTTGAACATTTTTAAAAAGTGAACTTGCATTTTGTTATTTTCTTTAAACATTTTGAGTTCTCTCCCACTGAAGGCTGCTGGACTTAGTAGGCCCCTCTGCATAAATTGTTTTGTCTCTGCTCAAATGTTAATTCCCCCAGAAGTCTTTGACTATCCTACTTAAACAGTGGTGTTCCAAAGTTTCCTTCTCTACCACTTTTTATGATGTCAAAATTTTTTCCTTGATTTTCTTTGCAGAGAAAATTTGGCTAATAACCTTTAGGAAAACTATCACTACTCATAATTATTCCCAATTCTTAAAATAAAGTTAGGAATTCTGCTTTAATTTCTCTTGCCATTTTATCTATATTTTACATCATTTCCCAAATCTGTGTTTTGATCTATACCCTTTGCTGTAATTGACAACACATCTCTTTTTTACACTGCACAGAAATATTCCTGTGGCTATTCTTTCCATTTATAACTTGAGAAAATAAGCGTAAGGATTTACTTTATAAGTTTTTTAAAAATTTTATATTTTCTTTTTATTCCCAGTCCACATAATGATCTCTGTTTGTGTTTCAGCAAGATTTTCTTCATGTTGGGTAGAACTTCTTTAAAAATTGTAAAATGCTTTAAAACATCTGATTGGAAGATTATAGCAGATAAATGGCATGAATTAAAAAGCTATTTGATGACTATGAACAATGTTTAGGGGAACAGGTTGAATTCCCAGCAGATATCTTAAGATCAAGGAAGAAATATACAGACAACTCCTAAAGGTTTGGATAACTACTATACTGATGTTAAACAAATAACATGCTAACTGGAATTTGACTTTATAGCAGAAAGTAATGAGCTTAATAACTGAACACACAGTTATATTGTCAGTATTAAGAATAGAAGTGATCCAGAAATTATTGCATTTATTCTACTTTTACTTCCTCAACTTTTTGGATTATATTCAGCCAATATCTATTTTAGGAACTGTACTGGAAGACTCTTATGTTTTATGCAAGGAACTGCTATTTTCCCAGATGAATAGAATATCCATTCTCCAGCTCCAAGTTTCCATGACAATAAAAACAAAACATTCATCAGCACCAACGTGGTATTTGATGGCAAATGCAGCTGCAGCTTATAACAGTTCAATCTTTATCCCAACTCTTCTCTGCAGAACAGAGGCACTATATTTCTCCAAAGCAACTGAATTGTTTTTACAGTGATTTTTTTCCCCTTCCACAAATCTAAACACTAACAATTAAGTGTGTTAACCATCTCCAATCTTCAAATCATCCTCTTTTCCCAAACTCATGCCAAATATAATGTTCTTGGATTTTTCTAAGAGCATATTTGCTTTGTGAACTCTGAAAGATTAGCTGATTTAAGTATTACAACTTTAGAGGAATGTACAATATTTAAAGGTTTATGATTAATGGCAGAGAAGATAGAATTTGGAAAAGAATGCCATTTACAGCATTCAAAAAGCTAGGTAAAATCCAATCTGATTATGGGAAGACAGTGCCCCCTTGTGTCTTGGTATCTTGGCCTTGACTAAAATTCGTATTTGCTTCCTCAAGAGTTCTGTGGTATGGATTTAAATATCAGAGAACTTGATAACGAGCAGTTGTCCTAAGACAAAATACTAATTTATTATGATATAAGTACACAAGCTATTAATTATTAGTGATTTTAACATGAATGCTCTACAATGAGGAAAATGAAATGAATCTGCACATATTCAGTAGCTAAATTTAAATACCACACTTTTAGTAAGAGACATTTTAAACTTTTAAAATGAGAAAAACCTAACTACAATCATTTACATTTTCTTTAGGTACTGATTATTCTTTTAGTATTGATGAACCTCTGTAGTAATCACTACACTAGTTCAGTGATCCTCATCATCACTTCTGGGCATTAATGAGTTCCAAGCTTTACTCACATGAAAAACAATATGTACTAAATGGAGGAAATGAATATCAAAATGTAAAAGGTATCCATAATAACAGGAGTAATTACCTAAGTTACAAAAATAGTTTAAGAAATGAAAATTACAGGGAGGGTGGAAATTATCCACACTTCAACTCTACTCAAAGTGTAATACTCAAGACTGGACTTTGGAAACCAGCATCTCAGGTCTAACCCCAGATGATCAGAATTAGAACTTGCCTTTTTGCAAGATCCCTGGATAGTTTTATAAGCATTAAAGTCTGAAGAAACACTCCTCAACTCAATGCCCTCCTTCTTTCAACTACCACAAATTAAGAGCAGAGTAGAGCAAGAGAGAAACTGGCTGATCATTTGGGCATAGGAGTCAGCTTTAGAAATTAGGTGGATTCAAAGGGAGGAAGAGAATCAGGAATAGAAATTATATCTGAGCTTGGTCAACCTGCTTTCTTAAGTGACTCCTACCCCATTCTCCAATCTCCAATACAATATTTTTAGAACAATTAACAACTAAAATTCTGCCAATTACTGATTTATTTGGGTAATTAAGAAATAAAATTTCAAAATGAAAATAACATAAGAATTTTAAGTCCATCACTTGCTGTTAATGATACCTATATGATACATATTTTTTTACTGCTACAATCCCATTATCTCACTTGACACTGAAGCACTGATCAGCAAGTTTTATTACTCTCATAAGTGTGGTACCTGAGAATCACTGACTCTATGAGGTATAAAAAAGAAAAAAATAAATAAAAACCAAAATACCCCCACTTCTTTCTTCTAGGTATCCTTTTGCTTTCTGTCTTGTATTACAATAATCCTCTTTCTGGATTTAACTTAGTTACATTATGGGTCACTTTCTTGTAGACCAGTTTGAGTATCTACTCCTATTACTTCTAACACTGAATTATGGGAAAAGATATGTAAGTTTCGAATGACTGGCAAACTAGCTAATTAGACTAGCTTATCTTTTTTGGTATGGAGGATTGAACCCAGGCGCACTTAAACACTGAATCATATCAGTATCATATCCCCAGCCCTTTTTATATTCTATTTAGAGACATAGTCTCGCTGAGTCTTGCTAAATTGCTGAGGCTGGCTTTGAGCTTGTGATCCTCCTGCCTCAGCCTCCCACGCTGCTGGAATTACAGGTATGCACCACATCACTCAGTTATGCAAACTAGCTTTTATAGAAAATACAACATGTTCATGTGTCAGTAGATATCATATCCTCCTAACCAAACAGAAAGGTATTGAGAAGGATAAGAAACGTGGTGATACTTAAAACATTAAACAGGAAAAACAAATACATAGGCAGATGTTCAAATGGAGGAAGTAATGGATTAGAATAAAACAGATATGGGTTCCAATTCTGGCACCACCACTTAGAACCAGAATGTTAGATCAAATTATTCAATCTCTGAATCTTAATTATGATAAGGAGTAAAAAATTGTGCATCTTTGGTGATAGTATACAGATGTTCTTATTTTCTTTTGGCCCATCTGAATTATTATGTTTTCTACAATAAATATGTATTATATTTAATACAGGAAAAGATTTTTAAATTCACATATTTCTTATAAATATACTAATATCTTTAAAAGAATTCATGCATGTAGAGTATTTAATGTGATATGTAAAATAAGAATTTAGGTTTTTTATCTAACCATCATTACAAAATAGTAACCATGAATCAATAAAAGTATAGGGAAAAAAAGCATGTAGGGTAAGAGCGCTCAGTAAGTTATGTGTTTAGTAATGCTACTTGTTTACAGAATAAGCATTCATATTAAAGCACTAATGTGGGGAACTGGTGGTAGAACTCAGTTGTAGAGCACAAGCTTAACATGCATAATAAGTCACTTGGGTTCAGTCTCCATGACCAAATATTTTTAAAACAATAACAATAAAAAGTTAAAAGTGTCATATTATTTTCAAGTTAAGTTCAGGAATATCTGGTCCAGAATGTAAAACTATTTGTTTACATCATCAATTTATCTTTCTGTCATTTCCATTTTAAGAGTTAAGAAATTTCACAACTCAGGAAGCTGAGGAAGGAGGATCTCAAGTTCAAAGACAGCCTTGGCAACTTAGTGAGGACCTAAGCAACTTAGTAAGACTGTGTCAGAATAAAAAATGGCAAGGGCTGGGGATGTAGTTCAGGTTAAGTACACCAGGGTTAAATCCCTAGTGCCCCTCTCCCCGCTGCCTCACCCCCAAAAAAGAGTTAATAAATTCCAAAAGATAACCCTTAAGATATACCTCACAACCATTCCTTTTTCTGCTACTAACAACTACTATCTCAGTTCAGTTTCCTATGAACACCTAAGCAATGACCTTCCAACAGATATCTAGTCTCTTTTTGCTCACATCTATCCATACAGTAACCCATATTCCACGAGCATGTTCATCATTACATACCACTATTAAAAAACTGATGAAAGTTTCCCAATGCATGTAAAGGGGATCAAGATATGCTATCCCAAATATGCCGCTTGTGGCACGAGAATTATTTTGTGCTGAAGGCATCTGAATTCTTGAAATCTTTTATCTGCATAAGAGCAGAGTCTTTCAAAAGAACTCAATGGTCATTAAAACCCCTCCCTAGGAACAACTCTAAAATCTCTGCGTACACCCACTTTATGTGAGATGCACATATTAATACATTTCTCTTGTTAACCTGTCTTTTGCCAGTCTCAAGGGTCCCAGCCAGAAAATCTAAGATAGGTGGAGGGGGTGAAAAAAGGAGAGAAAAGGTTTTTTTCCTTCCCTTTACATGGAAAATAATATCCATTTTTTAAAAATCCTAACATTCCAAGATCTGTACATTCAGATTTCAAACAATGCTTTTTTTGTTGCTGTTTTGTTTTTGAAAAATGTTCTAAGCTTACAGAAAAGTCACAAAAACAGTAAAACTAATCTTTCCTCCCTGGACTATTTTTGAGAATACACTGTAGACGCAATGCTCTACTGCCCATAAATACTATATGTGCTGATATTGACTACTGACTGTGCAAGTAACCACTAGACTGATTTAATTAACTTTAGACATTATTCTTTTAATCTTCAGATCTCACTTGACTTGTCTTAATGAGGCTGTCTAGTAAAAATAGATGAGGTTCAGAATCATGCAGTCTTCAGTTGTCTTACCTTTTTTTATTAAACTTTATATCCTTGATATTATAGCCCAGAATGTCCTCAGTTTATTTTGTCTAATACTTTAAGATTATATTCATGTTGCCAGGCACAGTGGCATACACCTGTAATACCTGACTCAGGAGGCTGAGGCAGGAGAATCTGAAGTTTCAGGCCAGTCTCAGCAACTTAGTGAGGACCTTAGCAACTTAGCAAGATCCTGTCTCAAAATAAAAAAATAAAAAGGACTAGGAATGTAGCTCAGTGGTAAAGCATTCCTGGGTTCAATCCTAAGTACCCTCCCAAAAAAGTTACATCCAGGTCATGAATCTTAGTCAGGTATATCACAGAAGGGATTTTATTTTCTCTCATTCTTTTTTTTTTTTTTTTGGGCGGTGCTGGGAATTTGAACCCAGGGCCTTATGCTTGCGAGGCAAGCACTCTACCACCCGAGCTATATCCCCAGCCCTACTCTCATTCTGGTGGTTTTTGAATCTGAATTATCCTATTCTTGATATTTACTTTGTTTACTTTTGTATCTGCCATTGCTACTCAACTGAAAAGTTACCTTGTCCCATTGTAATTAATAAGTAGTTTGTGGAAGATAAAAATTCTGTTCTCAGCTGGGTGTGGTAGTGTATACCTGTAATCCTAGGAACTCAGGAAGAAGGCTGAGGAAGGAGGATCAGCTTTGGTAATTTAGTGAGACTCTGTCTCAAAATAAAATTTAGAAAGGGTTTGGGGTGTAGCTCAGTGTTAGAGTACCCCTAAATTAAATCTCCAAGATCATGAGGGGGAAAATATGCTGTTTCTCACAAAAATTGTCAATTTATTTGTGTCAGCATAGACTCATGGTTTCCTATTTTATTTGAAGGATGATAAATCTATTGCTTTATTATTACTTATTTTGTTGTTCAAAATATATCAAATCTGCCGGGTGCAGTAGTGCATACCTGTGATCCCAGTGGCTTGGGAGGCTGAGGCAGAAGGATTGAGAGTTCAAAACCAGCCTCGGCAAAATTGAGGTGCTAAGAAACTCAGTGAGAATACAAAATAGGGCTGGGGATGTGGCTCAGTGACTGAGTGCCCCAGGTTCAATCCCTGGTAACCCCAAATGTACATTTATCAGATTAGACCAGTCACTTCTGTGACCTAACAAACTGTCATCATTCTTTGAGCACATCCTTACTTTGCAGCATAATAAGATGCTCCTGGCTCCCCTTCCACTCTTCTGCCCAAGTTCTTGAATCAATCATTTCTCTGAGCACTGGTTCTTTTGGTGGAGAATGGTATGTATGTACAAATCAAGATCTGGACACTAGGAATGGACACTGGTACCAGGGTTTTGTACTTCCAGGCCCTCTTACTGGACAGAGTTGAGGCAGGGAGGGTATGTATGTGTGTGCGTGTGTATACACATATACACACAACACTCATTTATGTCTATATTTATTTTTATTTCTAACTATATATATATTATCTAGTTTTTCTTCCTGTGTTTTTATATTTTCCTTCTTCCAAGTAAGAAATGAAGCTTTTATCCACCATATATTTTATTTATTTGATCAATTCCCCTGTATACAACTTTTCTTTTTTAAAATATTTTTTTAGTTGTCTATGGATCTTTATTTATTTATATGCAGTGCTAAGAATTAAATCCAGTGCCTCACATATGCTGGGCAAGCGCTCTACCACTGAACCACAACTCGGGCCCCTACAAACAATTTCTACCCTTCTGAGTCCTGTTTTTGCCATGATCATGGCTTCCAAAGAATGGTGTACAAAACCAAGGAGGACTGTAGCTCTATCCTTTCTCCTTTATACTATTAAGCACCCAAACTACTCCTCTGGTTTGTGCTTCTTCCCTTTATGATTTTTCAAGTTTGAAATATTCTTCAACCAAGTTCCTAAATCTTTGCCTAACCTTTTCTAACCTACTGAACCTTACTATTCCTAACTACCCACTGCACATCCCTGAAAATCAGGAAGGCATAACTAGGTGGATTGGTTTCTGACACAAACACAGAATTGTAAGGTCCACATAATTAAAGGAAAAGAATCATGGCTCTTGCCTGAATTGTAAATATTTCAGATGTTCCTAATGAAATAATTATCAATTAAATAATAGCAGGTCTCTAAGACAAAGGGAAGGAAATTGCTAATGTCTGTTTTTACCACTTTAAATAGGAAGTATATGCTACTTTTTCTCTACATCTGGAGAAAATGCAACAATTCCTGGAACCACAGTAAGAAAATGACAAGCAATCGAAATTCATACACAGTGACTAAGACAGTGAAGACATTTGAAATCAGGGGATCTGATTAACAATGGAGAAATATTTCTGAAGAAAAAAAGGTAGGTAGTTTGATTTAAATATCTGAAGGGCGTGATTTCAAAATTCTAAGAAGAAAGTGGGGAAATTCTAGGGAAAAAGGGTTTTTTTTTTTAAAAACAGCATACTTCATAAAGACCATTCTAACAGAGATAACAAAAGATTGAACATCTCCTATAGGAGACAGTATATACAGCATTACTGCACATGTTCAAAGTACATACTTGACATCACCTTGACAGAGACATAAAGGCATGCAAAGAGTAAAAAGAAGAGTACTGGACTTGGAGTCAGAAGTCACAAAATACTGGCTAAAATCATAGCTATAAAATCATACTTGGGTTTGAAACGTAAATTGTTCAATCCTATGCAAATTAATGAGTCCGCTTGTTTCCTCAAATGTAAGGAATTGTGTTTATCTCATTGAACTGCAAGAACTTAATGCAGGAGTTCTAACACCACAGAAGTCATTCTCTAGAACACCTAGTCTAGTAACTGTCCTAAATAAATGCTTAGTACATGCTATTACAATTACATAGCAAGCCCAAGGTTTTGTTATCAGGCATTACATCTATGAATGCAGGATCTTACCCATCTTGTTCCCTCTTTTCCCAGTCCTTAGCACACTTACTGGCATTTAGCACATGATCTATAAATATTTCTGAAAAAATGATTAAAATGCCTAAGTGTTGTTAGATTATGACTCTTTTAAGGTCCAATTCTGATAATCTGTGACCCAACCCTGGTGTTAGTAAAGGAATATCCTTATATCGATATCCATAATCCTTGGCAATCTTTGGTTCATTTAGAATGGTCAATCATGAATACCTCCAAAAGGTTTTACATATTAACCCACAAACAAGTGGGTAACACAAGAAAAATACATGGTACAACACATGTAACACTTAGGTATAAAAGTTCCATAAAACAGAACCAAATGTTTTGGTCAATGCTATTTTTCTCAGTACCTAACACTGTCAATTGATTTCATCTTTAAAAAGGAGACAGAAAAGAGAGCCAGTAGACAGGGACTGTATTTAACAACACTTCACAAAGGTGGACAAAAGTTGGGAAGAGTAAGAAAGCAAAGAAGCTGAGAGGAGAAAATACTGCATGAGTATGAGAGACAACTCAAAGTAGCTACAAAAGAGAAAATGGGCAAGGTATGTGAGTGGACTTGTCTGAACGAGAATCTAGTAGAAAAGAGTTTTGTATATATTCATCCCGTATCTACTTAGACCACACTGCTTAAGGCACTGGGTTCTTCCAAACCCAGGAAATGGGGAGAAGATAATGAACTATTTTAACTGTATCAGACATCAAAAAACGCTATGTGTATTAGAGAACCTTAACAAAAAAAGTCTCAGCTTGACTTCTGATCAAGCAACTTCTTAATTATTAGAAATTCATTCTAAGGAAATAATCAAGTTAAGCCACACAAAATTTTACATATAAAGGCTGTTCAATATGAAACTCTAAACTATTAAAATGTCTGATAATAGCTGAGAAAATTATAGTGTTATCTTACATGACAGATTACTGTAGAGTCTTTCAAACTCATATTTATAGAAAGTGCTTTTTACATGGTTGTCTTAGTATGTTCAGACTGCTATAACAAACGTATCATAGGTGGCTTAACAACAAACATTATTTCTCACAGTTCTGAAGTCCAAGATCAAGACAATGAAAGATCTGGTGTCTGGTGACAGCCTCCATCCTGGTTCACAGAGGACCTTCTTCTCATTTGTCCTTACATGGTGGAAGGGGACTAGGGAGCTTTCTGGGGTCTCTTTTATAAATGCACTAATCTCATGCACAAAGACTCAGTTCTTATCAACTAATCACTTCTATAAGTGCCCACCTCCTAACATCATCACATCAAGTGAATTAGGCTTCAACATATGAATTCTAGGAAGATATGAACATTCAGTCTATTATAGTATTAAGTGAAAAAACGGATTATAAGACTGAATTAAATATGTATTCATCTGTGAAAAAGTGTGCAAGGGAAAAAGACTAGAAAGGAATATACTAAATTGACCCTCTGTATTAACCAACACCTTTCCACTCCCTCTAGAAAACAAAGTGAATGATCCCTACACCATACCAAAAGCTTATAGCTACTAAGTTATTTTATTAATTCCCTCACATTTCTATTGCCACCACCAATTGAGTTACAAGATTACCAGGAGCTTGTTCTATTTGTTCTCAAGTCTGTTTTGTACCATTTGTATTTTTGTTGTGATTATGAAACTAAAGGAAATAAACCAAAGAAATATAAATGTAAAATGGAAAGATAGCTTTTTCTATGAAAATTAGGTTGAATATGCCAGGAAGTTGCTTCCAAAGCATCATCCAATTATATGGTAGCCAGACAGTTGCAAAAGAGATAGGGGGGCTGGTAGTTCAGGAGCAGAGCACTTGCCCAGCACGTGTGAGGCACAGGGTTCAATCCTTAGCATTGCATATAAATAAAATAAAGGTATGCTATTCATCTACAACTACAAAATTTTTTTTTAAAGATAGGGAGAGTAATACACACAATTGTTCCATAAATATCTAGGGTTTAGTATGCCTTTGTACATTATTTTTCTTGTTTTATCTACCATTGTAATTTACCATCTGCAGTCTTCAGATAGTAAACTACAGGTAAAGTAATCCAGAACTCAAATTTTCCCATAAAAACAAGCCTTGGTCCTACCTTAAGTCTAGTACTTAAATATACAGTTATAGTTCTTTTCCTTAATTCAATAAACATTCTCTGTATGTGTAGAACACAATAACTCAATACTTACCACCTTAACCATATTTTAGTGTTAAGTACAAGAACGCTTTATGCAACTGGTCTCCAGAACTCTCTTCATACTGCAAAACTAAAACTCTGTATCATTAAGCAACTCCCTGTTCCTTCCTTCCCCCAACACCACCATTTTACTTTCTGTCTCCATGAATGTGACCACTTGAGGCACTTCATATAAGTGAAATTGTACAGTATTTGTCCTTTGCATCTTGGTTGGTTTCACTTAGCACACTCCATTTAATCAGGACGTTATTCAAGGTTCTTTCATATTATAACATGTGTTTGTATATCTTTTTGTTCTTTTTAATTATACATGACAGTAGAATGTATTTTGACATCTCATACATACTTGGAGTATAACTTCCCATTCTTGTGGTTGTGCATCATGTGGAGTTACACTGATCATGTATTTACATATGAACATAGAAAAATTTATGTCTGATTCATTCTACTGTCTTTCCCATTCCCACCCTCCTACCCTTCCCCCATTACCTCCATCCAATCCTGTGCACCTCCTTTTTAAGGCTTAAAAATATTTCATTGTATGCACATACCACATTTGTTTATCTATTCATACGTCAATGGATACTGGGTTGCTTCTATCTTTTGGTTAATTGTGAAAAATAAGTATAATAATAATGAAACCATGAACGTGAGTGTACAAAGGTCTCTTTGAAGCTTTGCTTTTGATTCTTTGGGGCATGTACCCAGAAGTAGAACTGCGAGATCATATAGTAATTCCGTTTAATTTTTTGAGGAAAAGACTGTTCAAATTACCCGTTACATTGTTGTGGGAAAGAGGGTTTCTACTAGGCAGTCATTTCTCAGTATTTACTAGGGATTGGTTCCAGGATTCCCCAGGGACACACACGGAAAGGCTCAAGAGCCTATAAAAAATAGCATGTATTTGCATATAACCTAGTCACATCCTCCTGTATACGTTAAATCATATCTAGAATACTTATCATCTAATACAATGTAAAAGCTATATAACTGTTATATTATTTACATTACTTTGTTGTATTGTTATTTTCTCTCCCACAGCTGGTTGAATCCAAGGTTGCCGAACATGTGAATACTGAGGCTGACTATACTCCAAATGTCAATGCTGATTTTGACTGTATAATGGAATAATGACTGAATAAAGTTTACTAGCTCCCTTTTGGTTTAGTGCAATTTGCAGATTTTCTACAGTAAGCATTATTATGGTACTTAAATAATGATAACAAATACAAATTGTTTTTGTTTTTGTTTTTTGGCTGCTATTACTTTGTTCTTT
This sequence comes from Sciurus carolinensis, assembly GCF_902686445.1. Taxonomy (NCBI): domain Eukaryota; kingdom Metazoa; phylum Chordata; class Mammalia; order Rodentia; family Sciuridae; genus Sciurus; species Sciurus carolinensis. The sequence continues at coordinate 97,025,019 of NC_062214.1, forward strand.
TGAGTGTGTCTCAGCAAAGGATTGAAAATTCCTGGACTTTAAATATTAGGGCAACTATATTTTGTCTAGAATGTAGGTCAAAGCTGAATGCACTTATTTCTTTCTTTTAAAGAAGTTAACACTAGAGAGATTAGTGTTTGCAAATAATGATGATGGTTAGGTATATCGAAGATATTCCTGGTGGTTTAACTATGATGAAGGAGCAAAGACCTGTATAAAAGCTTAATTTGAATTCAAGTTCTCAACTGATATGAGGTAAATAGCCTCATTTACTAGTCAATACAATACACAAAAATTACTCACTTTCAGAAATATTAGTTATAATATTCTAAACCTAAAATTGATAATTTAGTGATGGCAGAAACTCTTGGTATAAATCTAAGGTATCAGCAGGTGGCATACATCTGAAAAAGAAACTACTTAAAAGGCTTATAATTTGTTTACACATAAGCAAAATACTTGGCCACCTTCATTTATCTATAAACCCCAATAAATATGGTTAGGCCTCTTCTAATCCTACTTCTTACTGACTATTCCCTTATCCCTGTAGTCTCTAAATGAACTTCTTTGAGATTAAGTCCTCTCTAAAATAAACAGCTGCCCTTTTCCTAAGAAATAGCTCCTAAACAGTTATACGGTAACATATACAAATAACTCCACAAAGTTTTATGATTTTGATATAGGTAAATATGAAATATATCTGATTATCTGTGAGGTACTTGCTGGGAGCAGCAGCAATAGATACCTGAATTTGCACTAAAGACTCTTCATGCAATCCCTAACACATTGCCTTCCAAAGTCTAGTGGTTAAAAACAGAGCTAAGAGAAAAAGACCTTAGGATGAGGCCCACTTCAAGCAAAAGAAAAGATTCTTCCCAGACCTGATTTAAACATTCATTGCCATATTAGTTAAAAAAAAAAACAAAGTGAAAGAAAAAAATATGAAAAAAAAAAAGAAATCCTCAAATAATGCTGAAGTATCATTTTAGACATGAGCATCAAAGTTCATATTATGAAATATTTAGGCACCCAGGAATACTAACAGTTAGAGAATGGAAAAACTGAAAATTCTCCTCCTTTCCCTGTCTCTATTCTCTTTGATGGAATGCTACCAAGGAAAGAACTGGCCTAAGGAAAGGGTGCTAAAGAGAAAAAAAGTAGAACTGATAGTCATACTCTTTAAATTAAATCTTCTGTATCATGAATATTTTACAGTCAATGGAGAAAAACAGAGTCTCAATTACAACCGCCAACAATATAAAAATGAACAAAGAAAACTTTCACAAAATTTTTTAGAATAATTTTTAAAATAATATGAACCATTTATATCTAACCCATATCTAATTTTTACCAGTGTGAAAAAAAGGATTATTTAGTTATTCAGTCACAATCTTTTATAAATTATAATATTTATTTATAAATATATGCTAGGTATCACATTATATAGGAAAACATCTACTATAAAATGAAACCCCCAAATCTAAAATAGTTTTCATGTCTCTGAAAATTTTACTGCTTGAGGGCAAGCACACATTCTTTCCTATGTATCCTAGAAATAATGTGAGATAATATCCTAGAAATTGGTATATATTTTGTATACTTTGGTATAAAGAGATGAGAAATACCTACTGATCTGTTAAAAGTTGTGACTCATGCCATAAGGACATTATTGTTTTTATGTACAAATCTTCGATCTATGATTCTGATGGGCCATGACTTCAGAAGAGGGATGAAGAAACAGTGTTTCCTAAGGGGGTCAGGGAAGCCTGGTCTTCTGCACAGTCTGTTTTCCGACATAGCAAAGAGAGTTAAAAAGCTTGGTCTTTGACTTCTGTGTTGTTTTCAAGCTCAAAGAAAACTTTCAAAGATGCCAGCAACTTGAGGACTAGAGTTTAGACTGTGCAGAAAACAGATGCCTTCACCCACTATGTTGAGGGAAAGCACAGTACCTGACATCAAGGAAATTCTAGATCAATATTATAGATCCAGATTATTTATTTAGACAAAAAACTGTAGAACTCCACATAACTTAACTGATCAATCAGTTCTACATTCCATCAAAGTATTACAGAAAAAAATAAAGATCTGAATGATTTCAAAAAAACTGAAATAACCAAGCAAGTCAGTTTCCTAGCATGATATTGTTTCATAAAGACAATCTTTTTATTTAGATTTTTCCTTTCCTCTTACTTAACTAAATTAGATGCCAGTTCTTAAGAACAATGTATTTTAGCATTCTATAGATAACTGTCCTCCAGTTACACTGATCATTTTGTCAGAGTGAATTCTGGTATTCCTATTCTTACCAGATACACTGGAGTAACTCTCACAGGGATATATTAAAAACCAAGGAGCTGGCAGCTAGCAATTTTGTTTTGTTACTGTTTAACAAAAAACAAACAAACAAACAAAACAAAACAAAATAAAAACAGCCTTACTTCCACCATTTATAATATAATGTAGTTTAAAAACTGGATACATTTTAAAAAGGCTTTCTATCTTAAATCTTATAAATCAAATTCATCACAGGGAGGGTTACTATGTAAGTGTTACTAAAATAATTTCAGAAGTGACACTGCTTGATTCTTCATGTCTACAAACCCAAACTCTGGATATAAGAAGGCTGATACAGACAATCATATAATCTTAAGAAAGGAAAATTCATTTTAGATACTGCTCTAAAGACAATAAACTATATAAGCTTATATAAACTTTAAAGGAACGTGACAAATATATAGAAAGTTTCTTTTATAACATTTTATGAAAACACTGCAAAGAATCCATGCTTTTCTTCTTTTGAACAATCTTTCCTTCTTTGTTTACCTTCTTACATTTTGCTTCTTAAAAAAAAATGTTCTTTTTCCAATTACAGGGAGGAAATAAAAGAAATGCAACTCTTTTATGTAAAGTAAATCCATCTGGATGTTTGCTGCATCCCATACTATAAACCTGTGATCCCCAACCAGAATGAGTTATAGTAAAGCTGCAGGCAAAATTGTCTCCATATACCACAATCCATTATCCCTGTCAAGTTAATGTTCCATGTTGAGCCATATGGCACGGGTACACATTCAACAAAGGAAATTCCTTAAACTTGTTATAATCAGCACTTGCAGTCATCCAAAAAACTGACATAAACAGCTTTATTGTGTTTAGTGCATTTCAGTTAATATCCATGACAAAAACAGGAAACAGTACAGGAGAAGGAGGAGGAATGTGAGGGAGCAAGTTATTAAGAAATAACAACAACGACAATCTTCAACTGTACGTTTTAAGTATTTTTTCCCCACTAAGCAAGTGATTTTCAATTACAGTAAGCAAGAACCTTTTGATAGTGATCCACTAAGCCAAATTTAACAGAGAAAAAGAAATTAATGACATCGGTTTTCCACAGTCTGAGCAATTCTAAACCTTGAAGTCTTAACAGTATCTGATTTCTATAAAGCCGTGGCAAAATAATGAATGATTTGAATTTTCATGTTTGCTTTCTTTCTAGAGTTGTCTGATAGTTGCTAAAACCTAACTGTTTTATTTAAAAAAAAATTTTAAATAAAGTATTTTTATAGGCATTAAGTTTAGGTCACAGATAAATCAAGGGTTCCCAGAAGCCTCTGGTACCTGGCACAGCCCAGCACATCAAACTGCAGTCAAGGTACAAGTAGAGCAGAACTTCATTTCAGCCCCCGCAGTGACAACAATAAAACGCTGAGAAAACACACTATCAAATACTGAACTCAGCATCAATTTCTGTTAATTACAGCCTTGTCAGCAACGTGATTATTCAAACAACTCATGCAAATGTTAATGAGGCCTTATTTGCATATTTATTTTTTCCTTTGTTGAAATGTCATTGATTATTACATTCTACTATGATGAATGTGGCTGATGATGTGCTCTGATATGTAATTAGTCATTAGGTGGAATGAATAGATCAATTATGAAAAAGGACTAAGATTAAGAAATATCAAACAAGACCGCCCAATATAACTATAGAATCTTTTTTAAAAAGAACCTAATAAATAATTTCTTGACATTTAAACTGCAACATCAGTAGTTTTCAATAAATAAACCACTACTTTTGTGAGGCTAAATGAAGGCTTAAAAATACATCAGTACTTTGATAATCCAATTATGATCATAGAAACTATCCTTTAAAAAAACTGCAAACCACCTCAGGGGCATGTCAAAACAACAGACAGAAAAAATACCACAACGGATTTCACTTTAAACTTTACAAATTAGAAATACAGTTTAAGTTTGGTTTTTTTTTTTGTTGTTGTTGTTTTTTAAATATTGTAGAGGAGGTGGTGGTAGAAATATGCTAAAAGAGAAAGGTGCCTAACATCCTAGAGAGAAGAGACAGGAACCTGATGAAGAATGACTGCCTTCATTTACAAGGAAAAAAAAAAAGAAAAAAGGTTAGCAAAACAAACTCCTTCAAATCCTGATTTGTGTTTAGAGGAAAAGGATTATTTAGCCTCTGAAACAGTTCGCTGTAACTATCCAGCCAGCACTTGCTATTCACAGATGAGAAAAAAAAAAAAAAAAAAAAAACCACATTACTGCAGACCAGATGGGAACATTCCACATGACCAAACCAATCAATCACCTCGGTGGGGCGCAGGTGCAACACAGCCGTGTAGCAACACACCATTTCACAGTCTATCGGGCACAAACACATGGCCACCAATCAATGGCACCCCGAGGACCTCAGAGGGGGCAGGCTCTCTGGAGTCTTACTGGTCCATGCCTGATGACTTCATAATCACACATCATTTCATTCACTAGAGGATACAAACTAGCATTCTAATAACCTTCTACTGAAAATGGTCATGTTGTGCATATTAATACAGTGCTGTTTGGAGTAAAGCAACTGACTTTACATGGCAGGCTAGGCAAGGCACACAGGGTTGAAACAACCTGAAGCTAGAAACTTCTTCCTCTTTGAAGATAGCTATTTTGTTCAGGCTGGGATCGATGGCAATATGATTCATTCTGCCACATCAAAGTTGGCATGCAAAGCTTGTATTTTACACAAAGCAACTGTTAAACAATAGTATGCTTCAAGAGATAAAGGACAAAGGAAGAAGAAATTTAAAAAGGGTAGCTGGTGATTCTATAAGAAGGATAAAAAGGCTCTGTATCTTAAAATAGCCTAACTAAAACTTGAATTGCAAATAAAAATTAGGTGACCATGAAAAAAACTTAAAATATATATTCACTGGCTTTGTTTTACAAAACTTGAGGAATGATTCTCTATAGTACATAATTATACAAGAAATAAATAGGACAATTTTCAGCAAACATTGTTATAATTCCACCAAGGAAGAGTTTTATGCTCTGTTTGGTGGCATCCAGAGAGGTCCTGTTGGCTCCTTTTATTCAAGGAGGCTATAGGCAGGGGTGTCCTGGATAACTGATATTTTGAATACTGACTCAACAGATACCATAGACGGTTGACATAATTTAAGAAGAAAAACCAGGAGAAGTGTTTCATCCTAAAAAAGCAAACCAGCCAACTTAAATCCTTGATGGAAGAAAGCTGGGTATACATCTGTTTTTAAATAGCAGACTTCTTGATAATTCACCGGGCAATTTGGGATCTTATGGGTCCTTAGATCCCATTAGGAACATCAATCACCAGAACCAGAGTTCATGTGAAAATCAGTGTAAGACATATAGCAGAATCTAAACTGACCCTTTGACAATCCAAAATGTTGATTTGGGTAATTAATTTTTGATGCTAATATGTTGGATATTTTGTCCCTCGTTAAAAAAAAACAAAAAACTCAGATAAACAAATTTTGGACATACAAGTGTTTGTTACAGATATGAATACCATACTTTGTCCACATAAGCCTACTGATTCTATATTCTACAGTCCAAAAAAATTTACACGTTCAACAAAAATATACTTACTATAATAGAGACTACCGTTGGGAAAGAAATCCAGTGATTAGTCAAAGGCAGATATTACGATGATGATGACTGTTCCACAAAGGGATAAATGGCAAGATAATCTCATTGGTGGCTTACTACCTTTAAAAAAGAACATCTGACTCCTTTCTAAGTGGAAGTATATTAGAAGAGGGTACAAGACTTAGATTCTACTTCAGGTTCTTGCTTCTTGATTTGGGAAGGGCTTGCTTACATCCTGATAAAGCCATCTTGAATTGAAAATACCGTTAAGTTGAAAAGGCATTAATATACCTGACTGAACATTGTAGCTTAGCCTAGCCTACCTTAGACATGCTCACAACATTTACATTAGCTTTTCATTGGGCAAAATCACATCATACAAGTCCATTTTATAATAAAAGTACTGAATCATATTATTTATTGGCTATCTGTTAAAAAAAAAAAAAAACTATTGGCAAAACTGTAGAGCATCAGTAGTTGAACTTTGTGACCTTCTGGCTGATTGGGAGCTGCAGCTCAATGCCCCTGATCAGCATCACGAGTAATCTTACCACACATTGCTAGGTCAAGAAAAGACCAATATTCAAAATTCAAAGTAGTTTCTTCTCAATGAGTATTGCTTCTGTACCACTGTGAAGTCAAAACAGCATAAGCCAAACTGTCATAAGGTGAGGATGTTATGTAATTGTGTAGCCTTCATCAGACTAGATAAAGGCAATGATTTCAATTCATTAATTTGCTGACTGAATGGGTTAGAGAGGACCTTGAAGTTCCTCCTAATTAATGATTTTCCTTTGTGGATGGCATGCTTTACTTCAAAGAGAGTGTCTAGCAGTTTTCAGAGTATCAGGCAGGGATGCACAGAAATCAGGTGTGCCAGTTCCAGAAGTTTAGCAAGGGAGGCACTATTGTGATCATTGTTATAGTAGATGAACAGTCACTTTAAATGGATGATGAGTGGTTCCTCTTATAAAAAAGAAAAGACAACAATTCCATTGGCTTATAGAAGTATGAGTAAGTAAAAATAGTATTTTAGATGAAGTCTGTTTGCTTCCCAAACAGAATAACAATACCATTTTTTAAAAAGTAATATTAATCACCCACTCCCAAATAACACAGGAAGGAAAAAAAAAAAAAGCACAAAATCTTTCCAAATAAATTTCTGAAGTGATTCACACGAAGATTTGCTTTCTGTGCAACAGACCTGTTGGAGCTCAGATGTTGTAGTTTACACTCATTTAGCAAAAAGGAAAAACAAAGATTAGAATTGGTGACTGGCTTCATCAGATCAGTAGGCAGGACTGACCAGCACTCAAAGCTATAACCAACAAAATGGATTTTCTCCTTCTTAATTCCAAGTAGAAGCCTAAGTGAAAGTACCTATATTTGAATCTGAAAGTCATAGGATATATATTATTGAAAATGTCTGATTATAACACTTCAAAAAGCAAAGCAGAAAATTTAACTTTTACCTCCTTTTAATGAATTTAAAGAAACATAGGAGAGAAGCTCTGGAGTCAGAATTTGGTTTAAATCCCATTTCCAGGCAGACCTGGTGGCACATGCCTATAATCCCAGCTATTTAGGATGTGGAGGCAGAAGTATTCCAAGTTCAAGGTCAGCCTAGGCAATGTAGTAAAACCCTGTCTCAAAATAAAATAAAAGGGCTAGAGATGTAGCTCAGTAGTATGGCACTTGCTTAAAATGTGCCAGGCCCTGAGTTTAATCCGCAGCACCTACAAAAGAAGAAAAAAATCCTAGTTCCATAATTTAATAATTTTGTGACTTTGAATCAGTTATCTAAATTTTCGAGGCTTCAAGATTTTGATTTGAAGGATACAAATAATAACTAAGACAACATCTAGAGCTCAGGAGTTGTTGCAAGACAGTTATGAGTTAATACATGTAGTACCTGGCAATAAGTCTAACACAGTAAGCACTAAATTTTTCATTATCATTTAATATTCTTAACAAAATATACTAACTTGAAAGTATCAAAATCAGAAAAATCCTCTTAATGCTCTAATCTCAGTTCATAAACAGTACTGATCCCAACTCTGCTGTTTAAAAAATTAGTACTTCACAAGAAAATTGATGGCTCTCTTATGGTAACTAATAATTAACTGCAGATGTTGGTCAATGTGCTCTTCAACTGGTCTCCTCAATAATACATCCCAGAGAACCTTAATTAGTAAAATCCTACCAAAAGAGTAGAATTTCCTTTTTTTTTGTTGAAAGATTTCTACCTTTTCTTTCTATAATTAGCTGTAAAAAGTTTTTTTTTTAAAAGTCAGTTAATTTGCACATGATTTCCAGATGCTGCTTGCCCAGAATTCACACAAAAATAAAAAGGTCAATAAAACATGTCAGCTGTACTATTCATTATAAACTACATTTTAAAACAGGTCCATTTTAAGGTAATACCATCATCTGGAAACCAGAGTTCCTCAACCATTCTAGCTGAAACAGCAGTTGGTGGTTAGACATCAATATATTCATCCAAAATTGAGTCTTTCATCTGTTAAGAGACATTTTTATCTCAGAGAGGTGAAAGTATATTCACAAACTGTCCTTATATTCTTATATTCACAAACTATCCAATGAAATGTTGAATTATTTGGGTCCTAAATCTCAGTATATTCATCTGTGAAATTGAAGATGTAAAGGGAAAGAAGAAATAAACATTGTAATTGTTTTCTAAGTGTTAGGCCCCATGCTGGGCATTAGATAATCCTTTCATTACATCATCCTCAAGGATATAATAAGCCCAGAATAACTCTATTTCACCACACCTCAAACAGATATTTCTCCAAACTAGACACACAAGTAGTCAACAAGCACATGAAATGTTCATCATTATTAATCATTAGAAAAATGCAAATCAAAACCTCAGTGAGGCTTTCATACCCAGTAGGATAATTGAAATAAAAACAGAAAAATTTTGGCAAAAAATGTGAATAAATTAGATCCACTTTGGAAAAGAGTCTGGTAGTTCTTCAAATAGTTATATGTTACCTACTAATTCCACTCAGTCATGCATCACATAATATAATAATGTTTCAGTCAACAAGGAACAATGACAAAAGTCCCATAACACTTTGATGGAGTTAGAAAATCTCAATCCCCAAGCAATGTCATAACCATCCTAACCTCACAGTACAACACACTGCTCATGGGTTTATGGTGACATCGGTATAAATAAATCAACTGGGTTGCCAACCATACAAAAGTATAGCAAACACAGTTGTGGGCAGTACATGATACTTAATAAGTGACTAAGCTATTTATGTATTTACTATAATTTTTATCATTATTTTAGAGTGTTATTCTACATATATTTTTTTAAAAAGTTCATTGTAAAAGAGTAGACTGTGCGGCTGAGGTTGTAGTTCAGTGTTAGAGTACTTGCCAAGCATGCATAATGCACTGGGTTCAATTCTCAGCACTGCATATAAATAAAGGTCCACTGACAAAAAAAAAAAAAAAAAAAAAATTGTTTTTTTAAAAGAGTAGACTGTGTTATGCCATCAGCAGCCTCAGACATCTTGCATTTACCACATCTCTTGATCACACTATGTCAACATTGATTAATTTGACCTGTGACATGTAAGTTTGCATAAGGATACTATATGATGTTTGCACACAAGGAAATTGCCTAATGACACATTTCTCGGAACATACATTTCTTTGAACATGATAGTTAAGTGATGCATACAGAAGATTACTGAAAATATGATCATACAAAAACATGTATAAAAACTTGATATGGACATTATTTGAACCAAAAAAGGACAGAAACAAATCAATTATCAATCAACTGGTAAATAAAATGTGGTATACCCATAAAATGGAATATTATCCAGTCATAAACAGAAATGAGGCACTGATATATGCTACAACATGGATGATCCTGATCCCTAAAACATGCTAAGTGAAGAAAACTAACTATAAAGGACTACCTATTGTATGGTCCTATTTATATGTCATGTCCAGAGTTAGGCAAATCCCTAGAGACAGAAAGACTAGCTGTTGCCCAGTGCTGGGTGAAGAGGAAATGGGGACTGACTTCTGGGCAGGTACCAGGTTTCTTCATGGGGTGATGCAATATTTTGAAATTAGACTGTGGAGATGGTTGTACAACTCTGAAGGTGCTAAAAGAAAAAAAGCCCTACTGAATAACATGCTTTAAAAGAATAAACTTGAGCCACTGCAGTACACTGAGCTCCATAGAGACAGCACCGAGGCAAGTGAAAGCCGGATGGATACTGGGCAACTGTGCCTCGCTGAGGAAAAACAACTAAACATGGGCAGAGGAGATCCTAAGAAGCCAAGAGGCAAAATGTCATCATATGCTTTCTTTGTGCAAACTTGCCAGGAGGAGCACAAGAAGAAGCCCCAGATGCTTCAGTCGACTTTTCTGAGTTTTCTAAGAAGTGCTCAGAGAGGAGGAAGACCATGTCTGCTAAAGAGAAAGGAAATCTGAAGACACGGCAAAGGCGGACAAGGCTCGTGATCAAAGAGAAATGAGAACCTATATCCCTCCTAAAGGGGAAACGAAAAAGAAGGTCAAGGGTCCCAATGCACCCAAGAGGCCTGCGTCGGCCTTCTTGTTCTGTTCTGAGCATTGCCCAAAAAACAAAGGAGAACATCCTGGCCTATCCATTGGTGATGTTGCAAAGAAACTGGGAGAGATGTGGAATAACACTGCTGCAGATGATAAGCAGCCTTAGGAAAAGAAAGCTGCTAAGCTGAAGGAAAAATACGAAAAGGATATTGCTGCCTACTGAGCTAAAGGAAAATCTGATGTAGCAAAAAAGGGAGTTGTCAAGGCTGAAAAAAGCAAGAAAAGGAAGGAAGAGGAGGAAGATGAAGAGGATGAGGAAGATGAAGAAGAAGATGATGATGAGTAAGTGGTTCTAGTGCAGTTTTCTTCTTATCTATAAAGCATTTTTAACCCCCCTGTACACAACTCACTCCTTTTAAAGGAAAAAACTGAAATGTAAAAAAAAATAAAATAAAAAATAAACTTTATGGTATGTGAATTTCATCTCTATAAAATTATTATTAAACATTGAAGCAGAGAGTAAAATGGTGGTTACCAGAGAAGAATTTAAAAAAAAACAAGCAAAAACCCCCACTGAGTTTCAAAGATTGAAGAAATAACAGCAAATTCTCTCACATAGGGTTATGAAGATTAACAAAGCTAAAAAAGCATTCTGCACAATGCCTGGGACAATGAAAGTTCTTAATGAAATGTGACCTCCTTTTCTCTTAGTCAAATGAAGAAACAATAGAAGTTAAATGCAATATTGATTCTAATCTGATGGCTTAATAAAGCTACTTGTTTCTTACCATCTGATTACCAAAGAAGGAATATAACTACATGTTTATAGGTATACAACACAGTTAGGAAAGTAAGTTATATCCACCATTAATATAAAAGAAAATGGACTTACAAAAAGCCCACTTCAGAAGCTGACATAGCGCAATGAAAGCACACTAAAGACAGGCAAATGAGTTACATACAATTCAAAAAAACTCTAAAGAATCCCTCCCAAATCAGTCCAGGATCTTTTCAGGAAAAATGAAGCTCAATTCATGATCACTGACCCCTTTTAAAATAGAACACTTGTTCAAATGATTCTAGTAAGCTCATGGAATTGCTCTAATTTCAATAGGACTTTTTGATGTTCAGGAAGAGTACTTAATTTTAAGTCTCCAGCAAAGCAAAAAAGGACTTTGTATCCTATCCTATCAGATGGCTCTCCTAGGACTGGTAACCCTGATCAAAACAAAATCGTTTATGCCAATTATCACCCCAGGTACAGTGAATAACAAGACTGCCTTTCTCCATGGGGGCACTGTTGCCTTTAAGAATAGTTCCCTAAATCAATTCTTACACTTTCACTGAAGTGACCACTGAATAATTAGGCAAATAATTTTACTACTGATTACAACAGCCTCATGTTCATTCATTTAATCATTATCACAAATACTTTTCAAATTCAATGGGAGAGCCCACTTTGTTAGAATGTGTGAGAAGCATTGCGAAGATATTCTAAAAGAGAATGAAATCTAAGGGGATAAAAAAATTATACATAAATTTTGATGGTATTTAAATGAGATATTTCCCCCACTGAAGGATGCTTTTACTTGTGTCAGCTGTGGGTGATGAAAACTATTAGCACTGAAAATGTTCACTAGCCATTTCTGACTCCTCAAAAGTTTCAGAGAACTTCTTGTACACTGTATATATTTTATAAACATTTACTGAATGCATGGATAGAAAATGAAATGGAAGAAGAGTAGAGAGAATAGGAAAGAGTGAACTCATTTCCATAAAGAAAGAATCTTATCCATCCCCTCAACACAGAAACAGACTGCCACAATGGACCAATATAATTAAAGCCAATTACAAAGAATCTTGATAATCCATAGTTATCCTGTGCTGCCTTATCACAGGAAATTTCCATTAATCATTGACAAACATGTAGCACAGAGATCCCCACTGTGACCTTCTTGGACTCTCTGAGGGAACCAGATGATCAGATAATAAAGCAAGAATGGTAGATATGATCTGGTTGAATGCACATTAATGATGAAAAAAGATGAAATCTGACCAGGGAGCAAAAGATTGACACTATAAGAGAAATAAATTTAACTCTTAGCAACTGAAGTTTTTCCAATATACAGATTAAGGGGAGGGGACAATTTTGGTTCTGTTTCTTTAAGCAATATACATTAGCAATCTTCAATAAGACTGAGACACAGCATATTATATTTGAGCAGAAGGAGGAGGAAACTTTATGAAAACCAAACAACTCTTTCAGTATCTTTTTGGTTTTATAATACAAACAGAATGTAGAGCTCAATCAAGTTTTGCTAATCAGATCGTAAGGATTATACAACAAGGAGACATCTTTGAAAAAACAAAGCACTAAAAGAAAAATTACTAGAGATGATCAAGGTCTCAATTTGAAAAAACAGACTCTTTAGGTATGACAAATCTAAACATTATAAAACATCATATTCACTGGAATTACTTGATTAATCTTTTCTCCAATTCTATATTTGTGTAAAGAAAACTGGCTGAGAATAGTTCTATTTATGACATGTTATGAAGATGTATAGCTTTTACTTAAAGGGTTCTAAAATAATTCTAAAAACTACATAACTAAGCAGGAAAGAATTTTAAATATAGTATATTCCACACTTGTCAAATAATCTTGCTTTCTAAAACTATCTATTAGTTAAGAAGTAATGAAGTAAAACTTAATCAACTCGCCACCAGGGTTGCTCCAAAATATACTGTAGCTAGTCTGGAATCTTGGCATTTAAAGTCTAATGCATACTAACTTTCTACTAAGGTGTTTCATGAGTCCCACACTCATTATACCTATAGGTTTGCCAGGGTTAACAGTAAAGCATTGATCACTTCATTTGCTACTTGCCTTAAGTTAACTGGGTGCATCCTATTACCAACTATATACCAGTACTCACATGATTTTATTTGGGCTCAACAGCTGAATTCAGGACAACAGACTTTACAGAATAACATAAAGTTTTAACCACTTTTATTTTTATGCTTTTCCATGAGAGAAAGGAAAACTAATGCTGGTCACACTGCAGATCTCAGATCATACTTGGTTTTCTTAGGTGTCCCTGGCACATAAAGGCCCAAATACTTTTTTACTGGACAGCCCACTGTACCTGGGCAAGGTTAGTTATCTGTCCCCAGTGGAATCTGTATCACCACCCCATTGATGTTCCCATCCACTTGGTAGTTTTTTCCTGCTAGTGCAACGGGGAAAAAAATGCAATCATAATGATGGTAGAATCACTCTTAAGAAAACACAAATAGTTTTGAAAGCCAAGATATTGTTCTGGTGAAAATGTCAGCACACTGTCAAAATATTAGCTGTGGGAGGTCAGCACAGTAGACTTCCAGGGACTTGTTTTCTTCATTACTGTGGAGGAAATGCAGCTGTCACCTGCAATAGCTGGGAAGTCTAGGAACACTCTAGACTTCCCATGGCACACCCAAGGCAATCAGTCTAATCTGCCACATGAAGAAGGTTCCATCATCTGACCAAGAAAATATCTATCAGATAGTTCAGAATTGTAGGGAAGAACACCACCACCAACAATACCTGAGTATGCTCATTCCCAAATTCCCTAGCCAATCCCAGACTACATTCAGGCATTGTTTGCCACAGCTGTACTATTTAATGTTTTCTTTACATCAATCTTTTGCTTCAATCAAGTCGCTGAAAAATAAAATGTTAAGTTCTTGTGGAACAAAGTAGAAGCAGATACATGGAAACTGAAGTATCTGAGAAACTTCAAGAGAGCATAATGGAAAACCAGCTGCACTTGCATAAACAGAAACTTCCTGCTCCAGAAGTGGAGCCTCCTTCTCTTCTTTTAAATGGGAGGCTCAAAAGTTAAGAGAGGCAGTGAAGTTGCATTAACAGAGAGGACTGTCTACTTAATCAAAGAAATGAGAAATTAAAAGGGAATGAAAAGGAATTTTACCATAAGATGCAGTTACTTACCTGTGTCATTATTCCAAATAAACTGTTGCAAGAAATTTAAAAATTTTAAAAATATTTAGCAGTGGCTTTATCTCAAAATCAAAGGAGTACTAATCCAAGTTGGGAATTTGGGCAAATCTTCTTAGAAAAGGTAAAGAATGAACTGAAAATTCCAGGACACAAAGTCATTATGGCTTTCATTACCAATATAGGACCAAATAAGTAACTAACACAGTGCTTTGAAAATGGCAGAAATGCAGATTAAGTATTGACAAATGAACTGGTGGAATAATAGGCAAGGAAATGTGAGAGGGGCACTGGAGTGAGAGGAAACAATGTGAGAAGAAGTGTACAAATATGAAACAGTTCAAACCCAAGTGGGGTAATTGTAAGTAGGTAAATAATGTTAGAACCTAAGACTATGGCAAGAAGTAGAAGGAAATGTGGATAGGGTATTTGAATGGCTTGTTTTTGTTTGAGGTTCTTTAACAGAAACAAAGCTGAGTCAAAAAAAGTTTAATGCAGTAATGTAAACATTTGATTATTTTCCAAGAGATATAAACAAACTACTATGACAAAGCAGAAGAGAGTAATTCCTATTTAGGATTACCAGGGGGGCATCATGATGAATATATACTATGTATATGATAGATAAATGATGCTGTGATCATACTCCCCATTCCTTTATGGGTTACAATAATGCAAAATCTTAATTAGTATCTATATATAGGGAGGGAGTTGGCTAAAGTGGAAGGAAGAAAAGAAAATCTATTTTTCATTTGTGTACAAAAAATAAAAGTATAAAACAAAGAACTTAAAATTTTACTAGCTTAGAATTATGCATGACTACAAAGACTCATCAAAATAGTATATGGTGTCTAGTATGTAGAAGATATTTTCAAAAACCTGTGAAGGGTATACAAGAAATAAATAGCTCCTCATTAACAGCAAATTCATGATCACAGTACATGATAAAGCATATAAATGAGTATTCCAAGAAAGCAGTTAATAGATAATACAGCATATTTCCTATCAAGAGGAAAATATGCTAGCTTTGAAAATCTGAAGAATTTCTTTTTAAGTGTACCTTAGAGAAAGGATAAAATATTTTCAGATAAAAATTATGTGCATACAAATATGCAAATTCAAGTTTTGGCTAGTGAAAGTAGCATTAAAAATTTTTTCTAGAAAGCCAACAACTCTAAGGACATACAGGATGCTTTTGCAATGGTTAAGCAAGAGAAGACAAATTGGAAATGAAATGCAAAATACAATAGATACAAAAATCTGAGGACACACTGGCAGACTGCCTGCCTGCCTGGCAAGGCTGTTGAGGTGGAATGATTAGTGATTTGACTCACATAGGTTGGTTTCAAGAATTAATACACATATGTCCAATGCAACAACAGAACTGAAAATCCATGATAAAAATTTTCACAGGCAAGAAATTCAAAAGGTTTTGGTAACTGCACTACAAATTAAGGTCAACATCTGAAGCTTGATCAAATTGGCCAGGTTATCAGAGTATAATTTAAAAGAATAATAATAAAGAAAGATGTTTCAAATAAAAAGCACACACCACAGATTCCAAGTACCCATGAAAGAGAAGAGAGGCCCTTCATCTGTACAGTTTCTAGTTCAATCACATCCAAAGACTCAAGAGACAGTCAGTGATTCTTAACATGGGTAACAGGAATAGGAGTTAATTTGCTCAGACAAAATTCTTTCCTAATGAATCACTGCCCTTCAATTTGCTCTTTTATTTAACATTTACAAAGGTTGTTATTGACGTTTGCTGTATGTCACTGCCAGGGGACCAAGCTGTGTCTGTGCTTAGAAAGAACACAATGGAGACAAGGCGGAGTTATAATCAACATTGAAGCTTGCCTTCCTCATATGCCAAATATATCCTGGCCAAGCAACCTCATCCTAAACACTGCAGAGCCAATTAAACTGATCATTGTACTGAATACAAGATAAGCCTCTGCACTGTACGAATTGATAGGACAAAAATAACAGACAAAATGACTCAATAAAATTAACAATAAAATTTTATTTAATATCCCATTTGTCTGTGAAGGGATGACTTAAATATAAACTCTTCACAAAATAAAAATCATTAAAAAAATCTGCAAGTTTTTCTTTAAGTTATTATAAGACCATTTGAAATAATACAATTGTTTAAACAATAGTTTTCATACGAAGAAGGATAGGGTTCTAGCTGAAATAAAATGACCTTCACCAAAAGTTAAGGAAAATGTTAGTACAGATTTTAACTTATTAATAACAGAACATGTTTGAGTACTAACAATGTGCTAGGTATTATGTTGAGCTTGATGCATGGTTTATGTCCTTTAATTCTCAAACCAACCCTATAACATACATATAATTATCATGAAACACTACAGTTCTCTTAATCACTGCCTATATTTTTTCACTGGCTAAAAGTACCTTGGAATAGCTGCCAACCACAACCATTTCCTTACTAATAAGCTCCTGATGGAGCAGTAAGTTAAAAAAAAAAAATCATCTATGGTCATGTGTTCATATGTCAAAGAAAAATAAATAATTATTACTGAGATAAACATGCTTTCAAAAACATATCACAAAATAGAAATTAGCTACTAGGCTAAAAAAAAAGGTTCTCAAAATTTAAATCTACCAACCAAAGTTTTCTATCCTTACTGAGGAGATCATTACCACAAAGTCAAAGATTTTATTTCAAGACTGGGACCACAGTGAAATTTCACCTCTAAATTTACTTTTCAAAGGTAATTCTGTGTCTTCTGATTGACATGATGCTCAACTATAGTGCTCCTTTCTTGAAAGTAAGGGACCAGTCACTCAAGAAATGCCATTTATTTACTGAGTATCACTAGATTTCAGGCATACACTAAAAGATACAAACACAAAATGAAACAACAAAGAGACCTACCCTCAAATAATTTATACTTCAACAACTCTACAATAAGAGGTGATATGCTACTCAGCAGGTTGCACAGTGTTAAAATACAAAAGAAGCAGTGTTTGTATGTGAAGTCACAGATGTCAAATGTAAGCTGATGTATGATGGATAAAAAAGGCCAATGTCATCAGGCAAAGGCAAACACCTGTGGAAATACCTGATGGTTTTAAAAATGGGGTCACTAGGATACAACTGGAGTATAAAGTAATTCATAGAGATGAGGGGAGAAAAGGAGGAGGAGGAACTTGAGGATGCAGCAGCAGCAGCAGTGGTTTGAGGCAGATAATGAAGGTTTTTAAGAAGCCTGAGAAGCCTGGACTTTATTCTGTGGATAGGACAATTACATGTAGAGATCTGCTAGCTTCGTAGCATGATAAAGTGAAATTCATAACTGAGAATGCATTCAAAATGAAAACCATGCTTAAGTTAAATGAGTTACATAGTATTTTTCTTTCCCCATTCAAATCAAATCAGTATACTTCTACAGCTAAGACTGGAACATAAATTCTGATGTTATATTTTTATACACATTATAAGTCTATTAGTTACAAAGTTTGAATCCTTACTAATTCTTTGAAGATAACATTTCATCTTGTTATTCCCATACTCTTAAAACAGTGTTTAACATATAGAAAGTTTTCAATAAAATATGAAAAGATAGATGGTGTATTTAAACTCTTACAGGAAAAATCATTAGATTTTGTGTGATAGGAAACCAATCTCACAGTGCCTGCCCTCTGTTTGCCACAGAAACTCAAGGCCACCTAGACCTGACTGAAAGGATGGAACTTCAACTGCTACACTCAGAATGCAGCAATCTAAGCTGCCGAGTAACAACTTCTTCATCTGAACAGCTGAGGAGATCAAGTTGCAGCGTGGCCAAGTACAATCACTCACGGTTAGCAGACAGCTGAGGCATTCCAAGTGGTAGTGTTCATTTCTTCAAGTTATCTGCCAAAGCAACCACTAATCTTTAGACACAGCTAACCCTGGGTCGTCACTGAAAAAGCTACCTGAAGCATGGCACCCTTACACCACGGTGTCAGACCACTGCAAAGTCAGACCACCTGAAAATTCAACTGATGTCAGATCACAGGGTTAGAGGAGTGACACCTAGGACACCCCCAGACCTAGGGCTTCCTACTCATATCTGGAAAGCGACAGTCATTTGTTAGAAGGATCACATTTCTAAACTGGAAAAAAAAAAAAAAATCAGAACAATTCTCTCATTCCCACTTTCCTAAGATTGAGGAAGGGCAGTGGATTTCTTTTCCTTCTAAATCACATTATGGATAATAATATCTCATTACTCTAGAAACATTCCTGTGACCATCCAGAAAGTTTTTTATTTTCTCTGGTATCTAAAGGGAAGTAGAGAGTTGGCTACTTGTTCATAGGACACTTTGGGGTAACTCCTTTCTCTTGGCCCTCTCTTACTTAGAAGTGTTAATCTTTCCAAGATACACAACCAAATCTATCTATTCCTCTACTCCACACAGGCAAACTATGACCTACAAAGATCACTGAACCAGATCTCTTCTATTCCCTTCTGTGCCATTTTCCCCAAACATGAATACACCAAACACCTGAGTCTCCTATCACCTCTATCACTTAGGTCCTAGGGAGGAATGCAAACTGCCATTACCTTCAGTGAATCTAAAATCCCTTTTTATGCCTGCAACAAAATCCCTAGGAAAAGCTGCATGCTCTACTATGTTTCATAAAGTGTGGCCTAAAACTCAACAGGATTTGGCTACTCCATGACTCTGTCACATTGAAATAATACTTCCAACCAGAAACCAATTCAACCCCAGCCAGTTCTTCCACAGGTGAGCTCCATCTTAAAAGCAAAGAAAGCTAGAGTATCAGAGCAAGCTAGAAAAGGGAGATACCTCCATTTCAAGATCCCATAAATGGGACTAACACCAGACACAACACATCTGAGACAGGATATAAATATGTTCTTTACTCAATAAAATTCTACATTCTGTTCACTGACCCATTTTAGCTTAGTAAACTACACAACTGCCATTGACTCTCTGATGTTGGTAGATGTGCTGCCAAAGCAAGCACAACAAAGATAATTGGTGTAATTTTCACTTCTTTGGGAATGAAGAACTCTCTTTTTTATTTTTGTGGTACTAGGGGGTTGAACCTGGGGTGATCTACCACTACTGATCTACACCCCTACCCTTTTTTTTTTTTTTTTTTTAAAGACAGAGTCTTGCTAAGCTACTGAGGATGGACTTGGATTTGAGATCCTCCTTCCTCAGACTCTCCAGTGGCTGGATTACAGGTATGCACCACCACACTGGGCTTGACTCTCCTATTATCACATCAAGTTCTTTTCCCCCTCATTACATTAATATTAATGGGAATACAGTGAACTTGAATCTTCCAAGTGCTTCAATCTTCTTAACATCAATTGTTTTTCTAACCAAACACAGGGGCTTACTTTTGTTCCTCATTTGCACAATGAAGCAACCCAAACTCCTTTTTAGCTCTCAACATTGAATGCAGCCATTCTATCTAGGCCCAGCCTCCAAATTTATAAAGACCAACTAAGCCTCTTAAAGGGTTCTGTGGAATGGGACAAGAGGCAGCAGCCCTCATTCTACTCTTGCCTTTTGTGTGTGTGCGTGGTGTGTGTACACAAAAGTCTCAGTTTCAACTAAATTCATAGGGTTACAGTCACAGAGGAAATATGTAATGGAAACTCTGGAAAGAGGACTTCAACTTCTCGAGTGGGGTTGAATTTGTTTAGATTTTTTATTGAAAATGAAATGTGATACACATGAATTGAAACCCATTAACACAAAAGATAAGCTTGCAACAAATTCTTAGGAAGAGCTATATCCACTCCTGTGTTTTTATCCATGTTTGTCCTGAAACTCACTGGGACTTGGCTACTTTATGCCCCTGTTCAAGGTGAGATAATGCATTTCACTAAGAAGGCAACCAGAAGTCAACTCAGTCCTCCCCAGTTCTTCAACAGGCAACTCTTAGAAACAAACACTAATTTATTCTGCCCCTAGCCTTTGTTTTCAAGGCAAAAATATGGTACTTTTCCCTAACTATGGTACACTTAAAATGCTTTAAAACATGATTCTTTAAAGAAAATTTCAATAATTTGCTGAAGAAAAATTTCACTTCTTTTTAAACCTAGACTGATCATGTTAATTAAATCTTTCCTACTGTGTGCTTTTTTAATCCTTAGAACTGTTCTCTTTCAAGGCAATCTATTATGATACTAATCAGATATTTTATACGTTGTTATGCTATCATGAGAACCCATGCTGAGAAAGCTGTATTTGTACAACTTACTGGTAATTTAGGAGTCATTTTCACTTTTTCCCACTATCCATAGCTTGTTCTCCTATGATCAGTGATCCATACACATTCTAATTGGAAATATTAATTCTATTTGTATCTTAAATTTTAAAATATTTCCTCCATCATGTACAGCTTGGTGGCCATTCTATATTCTTTGTATCTCCTTACATGTTTATTTTCATTGAACAGAAAATCTTAATTGACTTAAGTACAATTGTGACTTATAGTAACATGCAAATGATTTAAGTAAGAACAATTAATAACATTAAATCAACCCATAACTTTAAACAAATGTTCCTAGGTTGCAGGTTCAAATTAACTAATTATAAGAACAAATTAAACCATCTAATGTCAGGACAAGAGAAACAGAAACTAATAATCTTATAGAAAAAGCACAAGCAAACTACAGAGAATTATAATCAGTCTTTAATACCACAGACATTAATAGGTTAATCTATTTATAATATTAATAAACATTACTGTGCATACTTACAACTGTCCTACTAGAATTTTACATATATATACTTATATATATAAAGCACACACACATACATATATATATTTTTTAATGCCAGATGTACCACCCCTTTCCCAAAATAATGCCTTAGTAGCTTTACAAAAGCTGACATCTTAGACCCTCCAGCTTTTCCCTGCTGACCCCACACACTGCAGCACAGCTATAAATGCCCTGAGAAAGAGGACCCACTGGGGAAAATTGTACTCTGCTCAGCTCTGCATGCATCAGTGGACTTCACAGCAGATAAATATACCCCACAGCCAGATTCACTGACACAATGAAGCAAAAGGAGAAATTTGAGATGCAGGTCCTTGATCTTAAATCTCTTTTTAAGCAAGGGGTGATTTGTTTTTACTTCACATTTCACATACACAAAAAAATCTCCCCCAAGGACTCATCTATACCAATCATTTGAAAATATTTCTGAAAACTTTAAATTTATAATGCACCATAGTTTGTTATAATTTAACAGGAAAAGCCATGTTTATAGTCTTTTTTTTTATAATTGATAAAATTTGACAACACAGAGGCAAGTACATTTTCATTTATTATTGGCTTTTGTATACATATTTACAAGTAGGGCTTTTATTTAAAAATTGACAAATTCCAGTAGAATCTTTTAAAATCCAAGGAAGGGGCTGGGGATATAGCTTGGCTGGTAGAGTGCTTGTCCTGCAAGCACAAGGCCCTGGGTTCAATCCCCAGCACCGCCAAAAAAAAAAACCAAGGGAAATTATGAACTAGCTTACTGATATTTTTCTCAACTCCACTTCAAAAAAGCATCCTGTTTTTCCCCCAATTTCATCCAGTGGCTCCAAGTCAGAACTCCCTCTACAAAGTTGTTTACCCACAATACCTAATCCCAGGGACTATCAGAATTGCCTCACATAGATTCTCAAACTCTTCCTGTAGAGCCTGTTTCTTATGTCTAGTGAAAAACTGAAATTGCAGAATGGTTTCCTAAGTAGAATTAGCAATCCCACCCTCTCCACACCCACAGTACTGGGCATGGAACCAAGGGCCTCACACATGCTAGACAAGTGCTCTATCTTCAGTCCTTTTCAAATTTTATTTTGAGACACTCTCAGTTAGTTGTCCTCAAACTTGTGATCCTCCCGCCTCAGCCTCCCAATCAGGTGGGATTACAGGCAAGTAGGCAAGATAACAGGTATGGGCCACCATCCCAGTAGAATTAGCATTTTAAAGGAGCCCAATTCCAGCTAGAATACACATTATAAGGGAGAGGAGGAAATTATTTACAATCAATCAATCCTCAACCTCATTTCTCAATCAAGCAAAAGTAAGAACAGGTCTAGACAAATTTTGTTTTTGTGACTTTCTACCTCAGGTACATTCGTGCTTGCATATGTGTGAGAGACAGAGACAGAGAGACAGACAGGAATTAAGCCAAAGTGAAACTTATCACTACAGAATAAACTTTAAGACCTCCCAGTAGTTTTCTTCTTTACATCTTTCCCCCTTCCTGGGCACCAATATGCTGCCCTCTTGCTAATATTTTTTAATGTAAACTCTCAATTCTTAAATATAGATTGTCTTGCTTTCTAAATATCCTGAATTTACTGATGTACTCAGAAACACACAGAGGCTTTTGGTCTTTGATGTTTCCTACTGTCTGATAGTACATCAATGTTGTGCACTCAAAGGAAAGGACAAAATGTGGACAAAATGATTCTTCTCCCTTGCTAATACCATCTATCAGAGTAGTAGTTTCCTAAAATTAAAAGTTTAAGAGACATTGCCTTAGAAACTCCTAGATTTTTAATGACTTAATAAGTCACAGGTATTTTTTTCTAGATTTCCATTAAAAATGTTTCTGAAAAAGTATTTTCCTTTGTACATGCCTGATCCTTTTCTTTCTTCCGATATTCCTAACCCTCTCTCCTACAATTTGAAATTTCCTTTATTTATTTATTTTAAATATTTTTAAGTTGTTGATGAACATTTATTTATTTGTTTGCTTGTTATTTATTTTGCTGAAAATCAAACCCAGTGCCTTACACAGGCTAGGTAAACACTCTACCATTGAGTTACAGTCCCAGGCCCTAGATTTCCTTTATGTATATATTGTTGTCTACTTGTTTGCCTTCTACTCAAACTTTTTCTTTTGAGGTAAGTATAGAGTCAGTCATGTGCAATTTTAAGAAATTATGAAGCGCTACTGTATAGCCTTTCTTCCACCTGGCAATATCTCTAGGATACTGACATTAATACAATCTATTGATCTTATTTAGTTTTCCCCGGATTTTTCCTTGGTATACGGGTGTGTATTTAGTTCTGTATGATTTTATCACATGTATAGGTTCATGCATCCACCATAACCATAATAGAGAACAGTTACATCACTACTGGGATCTCTCAGGTTGCCCTTTTCTAACCACACAATCCATCTCCCTAACCCCTAGTAATCAACAATCTGTTCTTGGTTCTATTATTTTGTCATTTCAAGAGCAATACAGAAATGAAATTAAATAGTATGTAATATTTTAGGAATGACTTTTTTACTCAACTGAATTCACTCAAGATCAATCTGAACTGTTGCATTGATCGATAGTTCATTCCTTTACTGCTGGCCAGCATTCCATAGTATAAATGTCCCAGTTTGTTTAACCACTGGGCATTTGGGCATTTGGGCTGTTTCCAGTTTGGGGCTATTACAAACAAAGGTGCTATAAAATATTCATGTTCAAAATGTTTTGCGAAATGAAAGTTTTCACTTCTCTGGAACAAATGTTCAAGAGTATAGCTACTGAGAAATATGGTATTTACATGTTTAGTTTTATAATGAACTGCTAAACTGTTTTTCAGATTGACCATGCCACTTAACATTCCCACTAGCACCATCTAAGTGATCTGGCTTCTCCACAGCCTCACCACCAGCCCTTGGTATTTTAACAGCCTGCCCACCCAAGGGGTGGAAAAGTATAGACACACATCATTGTGGTTTGATTTGCAGTTATTTTTGTTTTATTTATTTATTTTTTGGTACTGGGAATTGAATCCAGGGGTGCTTAATGTAGTGGTTAAATCACATACCCAGCCCTTTTTTATATTTTATTTAGAGACAGGATCTCACTTAGTTGCTAAGTGCCTCATTAAGTTGCTGAGGCTGGCTTTGAACTTGTGGTCCCCCTGCCTTACCCTCCCAAGTTGCTGGGATTATAGGCATGCACCACCGCAGCCAGCTGATTTGCGGTTCTTTAATAGCTAATCACATTAAACATCTTTTCCTGAGTTTATTTGACACCTGTACACCCTGTTCAGTGAATTATCTTCATGTATTTTTTCCCATTTTCTGGCTGGATTTTTTTTTCACAGGTTTTCAAGGTTGCTAAATATTTTAGATACAGTTCTTTGTCAAAAAGACATAATTTGCAAATATTTGGTCCCACGCTTATGATTGTCATCTCATTCTATTAATTGGGTCTTTTATGGAACAAAAAGTTTTTAATTTTAAGAAGGTCCAATTTATCAATTTTTCCTTTTATGAATTTGCTTGGGTATTAAGTCTATTTTTCACCTAGGCTATAGCTCAAAGATTTTCTCCTGTTTCCTTCTAAAATTTTACATTTACACTTAAGGCCAAGATCCACCTTGAATTACTATTGTGTAAAGTGTGAGGTTTAGGTTGAAATGCATTATTTTTCTTTAAGCATGTTCCATTCCTCATAGTTTATACCATGAATACTTGTGCCATAACTAGATTTATTTAAGTATTATTTAGCTCACATTAAGATTGTTGCCACCCATTCAGTTTATCTGTCAACCCTAGATTACGGCAGGTGACAAAGCATAGGTCAATAGAGACATTTAGAGTAGGCTGCAGGAACTACTGGCTGTTAACAATATTACCAGCTTCCAGGACAATGAATATCTATCTGTGCTCCATAGTATCAAAAGTTCAAGACACCAGATTCTCTCAGACATGTACACATTGAATCAGAAAAAAAAATTTTTCTAACTAACTGCTTTTCTCCAGGCATGTTTTTCATTTGACTCACTGCTTCCATGTACGCCCAATGTCAGTCTCAAGTCAAACAAAAACACAAGAAGGTCTTTTAAATCAAATGGGGGTGGGAGGGAGACCTATTCTGCAAAGTTTTCAAAAAATATACTTAACTTTTTAGAGAAGTTTTAGCAAGAACATTCTGAGTAGAAAGTATGGAGAGTTCCCATATACTCTCTACCTATCTACCTACCTACTTACTATTTAGACACACACACACACACTCACACAGTCTCCTCACTATCAAATTCCCATTCCAGAGTGGTACATATTTTACAACTGATGAACCTATACTGACACAATTTTATATTATCTGAAGTTCACAGATTGCATTAGGGTTCACTAGTGTTACACATTCTTATGGTTTGGACAGAAAATAAAGATATTCATTGTCTCCACCATTAAAATGTACAGAATAGTTTTCAGTGTCCTAAAAATCCTGTACTATACCTATTCAACCTCCTCTTCCCTTTAAGCACTGGCTATCGCTGATTTTTTTTTTTTTTTCACTGTTTCTATATTTTTCCCTTTTCCAGAAGTACAGTTAGAATTATATACTATATAGACTTTCCTGGAGAATATCTTGCTAATTGAAATAAGCCAATCCCAAAGAACCTACATCATGTACAATCAGAAGAATGAGACATTATACTTCATTTATGTACGATGGGTCTAAGTGTATTCTACTGTCCTGTATAACTAATTAGAACAAATTAAAAACATTTTTTTAAATCCTTCAGTTCAGGGCTGCGGTTGTAGCTCAGTGGTAGAGAGCTTGCCTAGCATGTGTGAGGCACTAGGTTTGATCTTCAGCACCACATAAAAATAAATAAAGGTATAAAAATTATAATAACATTTTTAAAAAACCCTTCAACTGTTTCCTGCTCCTTTTTCTCACAATAAACCTTGCTAAAGACTACCCCAGCAAAATCCATGCCTTCAAACAGAAACAATTTTTAAAATTATATTAAGTACTCATTTAATAGCACTGATTTTGCTTTCTAGGCCAGAAATCCTATAATATTTACTAGCTAGCGCTCTGTAAAAGTTTTGATAACACCTGATCTCAGGGACCAGTGTAAAATATATGTAAGAGTTATTAATAAAATTTATAATTAACCTCTAAATAAACTAATTGATTTAATTTGCTGTGAAGTGGTCTTGTACTCTACTCCCATTTGTCTAACAACTCTCCAGAGGTATTCTCAAAGTAAAAAACAAGTATATAATAAAAGAATTACTATAGAACCACCAAACCACACCACAAGGTAATAATACCCCAAAACACATTTTCCAAGAGGAAAGAATTACGTAAAAACTCAATACACATGTATAATACAAATGCAAATGCATGTGTCTGTGTTTACAGGTAACAAAAAGTCCTAAATATAAATAGAATAGCAAGTTCTAGTGTTCATAAAAACCTAAAACCACACAAAAAAATGCCACCGACCAACAAAATATATAGTGTAAGTCACCAAAAAGTGTGGCTTATGAGAAGTAAAGACTAAATTTTGTATGACAAAATAAATAAGTTGAATTTGATGGAGATTACAAAAATGGTAGAGTAATACTCAAAATAACCACTTCACGTAAAATGTGAGGCTTATTAAACAACAGCAAAAAACAAAAATGAAGGATCAAAGTACAATGAATATTTTCCAACAGTAATACTTTTATAATTTAAACCAAAGCAATTCAATGTGTTTTCAAAAATTCACTTTCATTTGGTGGTTAATTAAAATTTACATAAACATTGTGACTACCAATCGAGTTAATACATAACTTCCTTTGAAAAAGGTTCCAGCATTTTCAGAATATAGGGAGTACCAGTGGCCCTCTCCTACTGCATCCACTTCTTATAACAACCATATTATTTCTCAACACTCCCAACTGAGAACCACTCAGATGACCTCTCAGGCCCGTTGTAGTTTGAAGAATATTAGTATGTAAGCAATTATTTATCAGAAAACCTTTATTCAATGATGCAGGATTCATCATTTACTAGGATAAGCAGTGAATCTTAAATTGTTCCCCATAGAAGGTATGACCTAATAATGCTGCTTTAGGACTTCTCTGAATCAAAACAGTGCCCCAAATTCTCAACTGTGTACCATGGTGGTATTCTCAAATTCTAGCATGTAATTAAACTATAAAGCCTACAAAAGTTCCTTAAGATTTTGTTTTCTAATAACCAAGGAGCCACAGAGCCTGTCATCCACCCCATTACAGATAAAACCCTTAACAGCCCTCAGTTAAGAGTTTATGTTCACTTGGCTAGAATTACAAACAATGGGAAGATTCAAGGAAGAAGAACCTATCAGATCCATGCTCCTAGATCACTTTAAAACTGTAAAGGCATTATAGTAAGTATTACTGTTCTCATGAACCACACACATGTCAAGTGATGATGAGCAAATGGACTGGGTAAAGAAAAAAGAATAAAGGCGATCCTCCATAATTAAGTCCATACAGTTACTAGTTTGAAGGTTCCAAAATTAAGGCAACATTGTTACTTCATGAAAATACTCATTAAATCATAAAAACAAATGAAATATTCTCCACATGTAGTATGGCTGTCTCAAGCCAGAGTCTGTGAAACTGTTGGTCAAAGTCTTGCTAAATATCCCATAATACACAGCAAATACAAAAGAAATACTTAAGATGAATATCATGTAAGAGACTCAAGGTTTCATGATATCCATGAAAATGACATAATCAGCTACAAAGTCATTTGACAGATTAGGATCTGAGTCAGTTAAATAACTGAGGAAAAAATAAAGATTCAAAGGGGAAGTAATGAACATATATAGTACCATACAATTTTCTGGAGGAAAAAATAGGGATAGGGGTCAAGTTCAGTGGTAGAGCATTTGCCTAACATGTATAAAAAACTGGGTTTGATCTCTACCCCTAAAGGAAAAACAAAACAAACCCTCACAAAGTTAATGATTAAGTAGAGTTTGTTTATATCATGACCTGGTAGATAATGTTATTTTCTCATTTTAGATTGATTTTCAAATAAAGGCCAAATAAAACATTTCCCCTCTATATTTTCTAAAATCTTGGTTACTCTTTTAAGTAATTCACTCCAGGACTAATAACCCACAGATAAAAGGGAACTATGCCTACACAAGGGTACTCTGGAACACAAAGCATGGGTTCTCGTTTGGTCTTTTCCAGACCAGTCATCTCTGGCTCACAGGAATGACTTGGGAAAGAATGAACCTCCGAGAGCTGGGGGTGCAGCTCAGTGATAGAGCATCTCCACAGTACACGCAAGGCCCTAGATTCCACCTCCAGCACTGAAGATGGAAGGAAGAAAGGCAGGAAAAGAAGGAAGAAGGGAAAGGGGAAAGACATGAAGAAAAAAAAAAAAGGATAATTTAGAGTAACTGGGAAAGACTGAAATTAAGAATCTAGAAGGAGAATGATAGAGGATAAAGAATGATAGAGAATCATACTTCTCCCTTTTTTCAAATTCCCTCTGCTTGACCCAATTTGTTTCTCTATAGTTTTATTTCATTCTTTCAATAACAACTTATGAAGTGAAAAAGGGAATTTTTTTGTGTGGTCCTAGGGATTGAACATGATTGGGAGAGGGGTCTACCATGGAATCTACTTTCTTTTTTATTTTGACAAGGTCTTACTAAATTGTGGAGGCCAGCCTCAAATCTGCAATCCTCCTGAAGTAGCTAGGATTACAGGCACCACTGCACCTGGCTGAAAGAAGGAAATCTGAAGAAAATGTTTGAACCCTTTGCTACCAGACCACAATTCAATTTACTCCTAGCCTTCTTGGAATGTAAATTGAAAAATACTATTTAAAAAGAAAAAAAAAAAAAAAAAAAAACCCTAGTTTCAGTGTTCTTTCACTTGTAACAGAAAGATTCCTAATTAATACACTTAAAGATGCTACTCCACCATAAAACTTCCCCTGATTACTTATGGCTGTACCTGATCTTACTCTGTCCCAATGTCTAAGAATTTCTTTGTATCATTCATATTTAGCCATGCATAATAATTACTGAAATTTTTAACTTGACTTCCCTACCACCCTAAAAGAATAAAATTTGTAAAAATAGAATATTATTTACTTTTATATTCCATATAGCACTTTCATACAGGGCAAAATAATGGATGAATAGGTATATTAATAAGATAGAGGTATCCAGCAAGTCAGGGTCTAGGCAGCAGCAAAAGAAAGAAAAAGATGCAGATCTATAATGTATAGTGAAAGGTAGCAAATGAAAAAATGGTTTGACATAAAAAGCAAAAACAAAACAAAAAAGTGTCGCTAAAAAGGACTCTTGAGTTAAATTAGAATCAAGAGGGACAGGTTCATGTTTCCTAACTAGTCATTTCATTCTTCTTGGCTTTACTTTCTTCCATTTTTACTAGGAATCTCTAACTTGAATATTTCCTAGTGCCAACATTTTGTGTTTGCAAGCAGTCAAAGGTCAGAGAAAGCAGATCAATGAATATATAATCATATTCTTTCATGATTTGGGGTTTCATTTGGGGTTAATGAAACACAGAGAAAGTATGAAGTACTCATTCTTATGAAACACTATCAAATCAAACACTAAACTATACTGGTTCTCTTAAGTCCAATTATAATCATTTCATTATCTCATCTAACAAAGGCATTTCATGTATATCAAAGTTAGACATCTTTAAAGGTAGAATTTTATTGTGTTTTGATATTCTGAAAACGGTAATTCTAAATTTTTTATAATTCTGGGAGACTATTAGATTTACCATAAGTTATAGTACAGGCAGTATCTAGTATTCTAAGAGTTTTTCTTGAAATTTGGTTGTTTGAAATATCAATACATAGGAAAAAATACATAGGAATACATACTAGATAGATAAAAAAAAATGTGAGAAAAATGTGGCTGGATTTAAATTTCCAGAAAAGTCCACAAAAACCTATTTAACCTACAATTAAATGGAAATAAAACAGTAGCTGCTACCAGAGGGGTCCTTTAATTCCAGAGGTAAAGAATGGAGCTGAGCAGAGACTCCAGGAGCAATGTGAAGGGGCAGCTGGTTTGTTTATAAGTCAAATATTTATAAGCAGAAATTGACTGATGTTCTTGAACAACTGGATACCACCTATTAAATTAAATAAGATGCCTATTTAAAATGAGTTATAAAAATATACAGAGCAAATACACAGTAATTCCAAAGTTCTGTGTCATTTATGTATGTATGTATGTATGTATGAATATATTTATTCCTTCATACCACCAAGAATCTTTCCAGGTTGTATGCCACGGAAAACTAGTTCCCCAGAAGCTAATGATACTTTTTACAAAAAGACTTCTAAGTATCATATGAAACTGGGATGTACTGGGTTACTAAAAGCAAAGTTAAACAGCTTTTTCTTTTTTTCAGTCTTTAACATACAATCTGGGGACAACTGATACAAAATATATAATAATGTCTAAAGTTATTTCATTATGGGAACTTTCTTCATGGTCATCTCTCAAAACCACTGTTTTCATTAATATAATTAAGGAAAATGCTTACCTAGCAAGAACCTAGGAGCATTACAACAAAGAAACAAGAAATATGCAAATAGAGTGAGCTAATGGAAAGAAAATTCAACTGGGAATCAGGAGACATAGGTTCTACGTTCGTTCAGTTTTGCCATTTACTGACTGTGACCTCAGGAAAAACCGCTTTATTTTCCTGTGCCTTAGTTTCGGTTTTATCATCTGAAAAACAGCAACTATAATTTTCATTGTAGCCTTTCTCAGAATTGAAAAAAAACAGATAAATGAGATTATGGAATTATAAAATTCTAGAGCTAGGTAAATATACCTAGTAGTACCCTCTCAGAAAGGTAAAGGTTACTTTCAAGTCCTAATTTTTTAACCCTGTATTTCCCCCCCCCCTACTACATGTTGCTTTCACTCTTTAAAAACTGGGTCTCAGAAAGGACTATAATTGAAGGTCTTAGAAAAAAGAAAACTCAAGGTATCTTTACAGCTTAAGTCTCCTGTTTATAATACACACATACTCTTCCCTTAAAATACAAAGCTTCAAAAAGCACAGAGAAGTAGAAAGATTCCAGTAGTATGTCCCATAATCACTTGGGGATGGAAAGTATGCAATTCTGTGACATAATTCATTTCCATGTTCAATTAATAAGTTGGTCCTATCATCACCAAAAACAATAATTAATTACCAACAGGTAAAGCAAAACAAATTTTACAGAAATTAATAAGGGGATCAAGAGTATAGAAATGGACCAAAGCTAGAAGAGGCTAGAAAAAGACAAGGCTATTGGTACAATATTGCAGTTCACTTTTATGGTCAAGGTTTTTGCACAAAGTTTTAATTATGATACAGAACTGTTTGATGCTAATTACTGAGTGATATAATTCATAAAAAGAAACACTAACCCAGCATAATGACTTTTGACTTTCAATAAAACACTTCAAAATATCTAAATGAATACAGAAATGTACTTTCTATGATAAACTATTCATTACTGAATCATTATCAACCCGTTAAGACAAAATTTCTCATTTTTGCAATGCATAAAATCATTAGTGTTTGAAAGTTGCATCGTGAAAGACAATGGCACTTTAAAATTCACTATTTCTTTAGGCAAATGTGCTTATGGCTGAACTTAGCACTCAAAAAATAACAACATTCACTAGATGTATGATCCCCTCCCCACACACACTTAATAGTT
Source organism: Sciurus carolinensis (assembly GCF_902686445.1). Classification (NCBI taxonomy): domain Eukaryota; kingdom Metazoa; phylum Chordata; class Mammalia; order Rodentia; family Sciuridae; genus Sciurus; species Sciurus carolinensis. Next base: position 97,057,020 of record NC_062214.1, read on the forward strand.
TATTACATGAAGACAGCAGTGATGAAATGTGTTACTGCTTTCCTATTAGCTTTAAGTGTTTCTGAGCATTCATCATTCACCACACCACCCCCAAGTGTTACCTGTTTTGACAGTTAGGTATCAACAGTTCAAATGCTTCTAATACTGCCAGACACATATCAGCAGAGCTTTAACAATTCAGGTTTTCAGTCTGAAACTCCCTTAAACTATCAAACAGCTAAAAAAGTGAATCTATCTATTTAAACCCTATCTAGTACTGTAAGTCAGTATGTTCAGGTATCTAACAGTTCAATTATTTTGGCTGACATTAAGTTAGATTACCTGTTGCTCATATGGAGCTGCACTTGCCACTTAAGAGGCATTCATTTCCAAAAGCAAGCTACTACCATGCAGAATGCTTCTAGTAAGTTATTATACTGAAGTACTCATTTAATCATTTTTCTTGAAAATAAAGGGACAGAGCATGGTAAACCAAGACTTTGCCAAGGACCGGTCAATCCCTTTTGAATATATCTACCTAATGATTTCAGGGTTACTTCTCCCTTTTTAATATGTAAATAAACCCTTTCAAACTAGATAGTTAAAACTTGCAATGAAAATGTATGGTCTGTATAGCTGCACTTGATTAATTATACAAGGTAGTTCAGTAATTATTTGAAAACTGAAGAAACAAGCAAATGCTCATAATTGTTCCAAATGAGAAAATGTTACCTCAAACTGAATTACAGGAGTATTTTTAGTCAACAGTTACTCAAAGAGACTGACATGCATACCTCCTGAACTACATTTAATTCTTTCATTTGTCCCCCACAATTTTAATAGTCACCTTAACTCACTGCTTGCTGATGATGCAATTCACTGGGCCTAAGAGTCATCTCTGTGAGCAACAAAGGTAAGAACATAAATACAAAAAGGGCAATTTCTGATTTTTCACATATCAGAGTGAGAGGCTCAAATAAGAAAGTTTAGTTCAATGCTAATTTACAAAAACATTGATTTTAACTTGCCCTATCATACTTAGTATAAATTAAATGCTACTTGGGGTCAAGTTAAAATGCAAAAGGAATTTATTTGAAGGTTCTAGTCTGTTTTACTTTGATGGTAACCCCAATGAAAAATTTTAAAACAAACTAGCATGCTTTCCACAGCCAAAAAATATTTTGTTTTAAATTCAACTCTGATTTTTACCTGGAATAATATATTTAATGCCATGATTTTCATTTGTAATTGTAAAAACAAACTGTGATTTTAAATACAAGTTTTACTGCTGATTAGATTTCTTCCCTTTATGTCATACTCAATGATTCTGGTTTTAAACCGTCAACTGCCTTAAGCAAAATCCACACTAGAACATCAGACTTTGTCTCCTAAACATTACAGAGCACAGAAGAAAGAAACAAAAGACTGTTCAGAGCAAAACCATTAGAATCTGCAGACCACCAGGATTTTGGATTTGGGTAATCCACTTAGATTAGCACGACTGTGTCTCAAAAGGACAATTCTTAGATCACAATATAGGTCATGTCCTTAAGAAACAGAATAAGTAATGAAATCAATGTCAATTACACAGAACTTCCACATTTACATGACACCAATGACAATCAGTAAAACATATTAAATAAAGCTTTTGTAATGTGCTCAGCCACAGCACTAGTAAGAAAGAAAAACAACATCATAAAACATAGAGATTCTTTTGAATCAGGTTTTACAAAAAGGTCAAATAACTGCTTATTTAAAAAGAAGAAGAATGCTATCCAAACTGGAAAAAAAACCTTGGGCTTATTTCAGACCAAACAACATGAACTTTCATTTGAGAAAGGGGGGAAACAGGGTGTTCTGCAAGGGGCAGGGAGACAGGGGAAGAACGATTAACCATAAAGGTTTTGCCAAAACATAGAGTTTAAGTGATAGGTCTCACTCTGCAAAGTACATTTCACTTTTGCAGATCAAACCTTTAATCTCAACATGAATTAAAGTGCTTCAAACAATCTCTACAACATCTAAATGTACCATTAGCTTTTAATCAAACAGTGCCAAAAGAAATATTGTTGAATGTAAGTAAAATCTGCCTAAAACCAATTTTTAATTACCATATACACACAACTGTTAAGACAAACAGTAAAGCAACCCTGAAATAATGCTTACCTGCCCCAGAAAACACAAAATATTCAATGCTTGAAGTAACGGACACTGCCAAAACCAATGGTTAAAAAACTGTTATTTTCTTTTTGACACCAATAACAAGAGCTCTTTATCTAAAAGAGGGTTCCAAATTTCTGGATGTTAGTTCCTCAAGCTAACCCAGGAAAGTCCTAGAAACCTCTAGAAACTCAGAAACTTTCCTCTGGATACTTACGTGTCCCTCTTGGACAAGGGAATTAAAAAATGTCTCTGACCACAGGAGCTTTGAGAAAACTACTTGCAGAGAAGCACCAACTTACCCATCAGATTTGAGTTCATGAAAGGTGTTGGGGACAAGCCTTCATGAGTCCCTAATCGACTGTCATTCAAGTGATCACTGTAATGAGGGCTGTCTGTAAAACCCTAGGGGAAAAAAAAGACCAGAGTATTAAAGAGATTATTTGGTAGTCCTGCTAACTGAACATAATGACACTTACCTAGTTAATACACAGACTTACAAATTGTTATTCCTAACCAAGATCCTCATTTATTATTTAAAAACAGAATGGAATATTCCTTTTATTCCTCTTAAGGTTTTAAAGTAAATTTTTTTTAATTTATTGATATTAAAGTTTCTGAAAACAAATACCACAAACCCAATGTTTTTATTACCAGTGCTTCTGACAAGAGGAAGGAGCTATCAAAATTCTATAAACTATTACTAAAATTATCTCTATAATCTCATTACATACAAAAGGAAAGTTCTATAGATCACTGAGTAGTAATAAGTTAGGAAATTATTATCATTATTTTTTCTCTGCTCTTGCACCTTATGAACAAAGGGTTAGGCAATAAGTTTTATCTAAAATACTAAAAATAATCCACAATCAGTATATTGGAAATAAATTCTTTCCTAAATAGCAAACAATTACTTAGAAAGGTCTGCTTATATTCCTTTTAATATTTGTATAACAAGATACACTCCTATAAAAGCTGAACCATGTAAAAAAGAACACACAAAAAAAATAAATAAAAAAGGAGAACACGATAGATATAACTCATTTAAACTCTTAAGTTTGAAAAAAGAAACTGCAAACACCATGAAGACAATATAGTTAATGCTATCATTTCATACAGCTATTACTCAATTTCTCTTTATAGCTTACCAGATTTTCTAAAAACAAAACAGGGTAAAGATAAAGTTTACAAAATCCCTGTGAATTAAAATCTCCTGGTTCTCAGACTCTTATACAAAGTAAAGCATCACCTCCAAAATCACATTGTTTCTACACAAGTCTTTGAATACCAGTTAATTAAAAATGCAAGTGATACCTACCTCTTTGCCAATTCAAAACCACAAAGTAAAGATCAAAAAAACTTAGAAGAGGCCCAAGTAAGAAAGAAAACCACCCTGACTCACAGAAATCAGAAACCATCAAAAATCCCCTGGGACTATAAAATGATGAATGTACAATCAATGAACATTTATCATTATCCAAACTGCAGGTTAACATTCAAGAAGACATTAATAGGGCTGAAAGAGGTCTCAGTACCTTTGTAGGCATGTTCTCAATTCAAAGAACTAGAAACCAAGAGCTAAATAACTATCAAATCATTACAACTGCTTATGGATGTATGTCACAACTTCTTGTGCCATGCAGTTTTAAGATTTTTTTTCTGGGGGTGCTAACTCCCAAATGAATCTGTTTCATTTCTATCTTCTTTAGAAACACCAATAACACATGAGACAGACAAAAGAAGTATCTGGATGAGATTTACAACTTGGTTATGACCACAAGGGTGTCCTCAGTAACCACAACCCTAGACCCACATGTGATAGCCAAAAGCACAGAAAGTTACATACAAAATAGGATGGCTCCCAGAAAGGCCACTCCGTGAAGTTTACTTTCATTCTTAAAATGAACACACTGTCAAGTGCTAAGTAACATACATTGTCTTGCATGTATCTGGATATTCTGATACCCCTTCCTACTGTCATTCTTAGGCACAAGGTCAAAATAATGCATCAAAACCTATAAAACATTCACTGAAATACTGCTTAACATCATAAAACAATATTACTCTAGAAAAATGCTAACTTCAATATGTTTGTACATCAACTAATTGTTCACACTACATTTGAAAGATAAAGGTTAAATTATTATGTTTCAGCTTTCTTAATTTTTCGTTCTCTTCATTCTAGTACAGTAAAAAGAGCTTTCTTTTCCCTTCACAGCTATAAAAGTACTAAAGTTGACTTACAATTATTTCCTAAAGCACCTTCGAACAAATAAATCTGTTTTAAATACATATTTATGATCTGTCAAATTATTGTACATAGTTTAATAACTTTAACATGCAAACATGACTTTCTGTACCCATACCAAAGAACACAATAAATATTTAACTGTCAACCATACAAAAATATAGTAAATATTGTAGTTAATTCACACACAATCACATATTACAGGACAGAGAACAAAATTTACTACAAGATTGTTTCACAGCAATCAACTGTTTGACAATCTCACATATAAAATCTGGGACTGGCACGCTGCATCACAGAGTATAGACAAAAGCATGAGCTTTTTTCTTCATGTAAGTAAGATTTGAATATGAGTCCTCAATATTTGCCTTTTCATTGACTACATGCACATAATGTTAATCCACATATTAAATAAGAGTAAGGTATAATGGCACATTTAAAATAAAATTAACAGAAATTTAAATAACGTACACACAAACACACACACAAAACACACACACACCCCTTAGAGTCTCATCTTAATGAATATAATTTCCTTTAAAATCTATTGCCTAAGAGGCAAGAAAAAAAATAGGTCTTCATCTACAGATACATACTGCTGCTGGGGAAAGGGACAAAGAGACAGAACTCAGAAATGGGTGCCACAGTGCTAGACCAAAACCTCACTTCAAAAACTGAGATTACTCATCACTGCTTCTACAGAGTAGTGGTGATCCTACCCTGAATATAACTTGTGGTGAACTTAGATGAATACTTAGAAATAATTTACAAACATTTACATAAGATTACCAGGGAACACATTTTTACTGTCAGTTCTAGAAAGATCCACAAATATTAGCATGGTAATGCATCATCCAGCTGTATGAGACCTAGAGCAGTGCTCTGCAAACTTGAAGAATCCTATCAATACAATAGAGACTCTGTTAAAATGCATATTAAGATGCATAAGGTTGGGGTGGGGCCTAAGATTCTGCACTTCTAAAAAGTAAGTTAATACTGCCAGTGCATGGATAACATTTCTAGTAGCGAGAACTTAAGATAGTGTGGAAATAAAGATCTCTTTTACATATGGAAAATAAACCATTTGTATATGAGGTATCCCCTTAAAGCTCCTCTGTTAATGCAGAATGTTCAGAGATAAATGACTGGACTGTGAGAGCTGTAACCTAGTAAGTTCATCCTACTTTGAATGGACTAACTAGGTGGTAACTATAGGCAGGTTGGGCAAGGCTGGAGGAGGTGGGTAACCAAGGAATGTACCCTGGAAAAATTCATCTTCCTTGTGACCCCTCCACCCTCTATCTGCTTTTCAGCCACCATGAGCTGAACAGTTTTACTCTGCCATGATATTGTGCCTCACCCTGGGCACAGAGCAATACTGTCAGCCAACATTTCCCCTTTGAAACTGTGAGCCCAAATACACTTTTCACCTTCTAAGTTGTTCTCCTTGGGTATTCTGGACACAGTCACAGAAATCTGACTATGCAATTCAGAAGCCTTTGGAGCTGGTTTATGAGAGAAGATTGCAAAGGTATGAAGATGTACACTGGAGAAGCCTTAGAATTTTTTAAGTAGACCTTATAAAACATCAAAATGCAGACAGTAAAGACTGCTCATGAGGTTTCAGAGGAAGTGATGATTTTACTGGGAATTGGACTAGAGGCCATTCATGTTACATTCTGGCAAAAAACTTGTCTATGTTTTGCCCGTGTTCTAAGACTGTGAGGCTGAATTTTAAAATGATACATTCATTAATCTGGCAGAGGAAATTTTGAGGCTGTGCAGCAGTCAGTGGCATGGATTTTGCTGCTAGTTTTTAGCAAGGTTTAATGTGAGAAAAAGAAGCGGGAACAGTTGAAGGATTTTTTTTTAAATGTTATTGTAATTTTTAGACCTTTATTTATTTTTATGTGATGCTGAAGATCAAACCTAGTGCCTCACACATGCTAGGCAAGCTCTCTACCACTGAGCTACAACTGCAGCCCTGAACTGCAAGATTCTTTAAGAAATTTTTAATTTGTTCTAATTAGTTATAAAGGACAGTAGAATACACTTTGACCCATCGTACATAAATGAAGTATAACTTCTCATTCTTCTGACTGTACATGATGTAGGTTCTTTGACATCGGCTTACTTCACTTAGCAAGATATTCTCCAGTCCATCCACTTCAGGGCAAATGCCATAATTTTATTCTTCTTTAAGGCTGAGTAATATTCCATTGTATATATGTACCACACTTTCTTTATCCATTCACCTACTGAAGGGCATCTAGGTTGATTCTGTAGTTTAGCTATTGTGAATTGAGCTGCTACAAACATTGATGTGGCTGCATCACTGTAGTATGCTGGTTTTAAGTCCTCTGGGTATAAACCCAGGAGTGGGACAGCTGGATCAAATGGTGGCTCCATTCCAAGTTTTCTGAGGAATCTCCATACTGCTTTCCAGAGTGGTTGCACCAATTTGCAGTCCACCAGCGATGTATGAGTATACCATTTTCCCCAAATTCTCACCAACATTTATTGTTCCTTGCATTTTTGGTAACTGCCATTCTGATTGGAGTGAAATGGAATCTCAGTGTGGTTTTTATTTGCATTTGTCTAATTGCTAGAGAGATTGAACATTTTTTCATGTATCTGTTGATCGATTATATTTCTTCTTCTGTGAAGTCTGTTCAGTTCCTTAGCCCATTTATTGATTGGGTTATTTTTTTGGTGTTAAGTTTTTTGAGTTCTTTACATATCCTGGAGATTAATGCTCTGAGATGCATGTGGTAAAGATTTTCTCCCATTCTGTAGGCTGAGTTGAAGGAGTTTTTTAAAATTGCAGTTTGGTCAGAAAAATGTCTGTAAAACTAGGGTCAAGAAAGGTATGGTTGTTGTAGAGATTACAGTCACTATAGAGATGCTAAGTGCTTTATGCAGAGAAAAAGGGAAAGATGGCTTGAGGATGTCTCAGGAATTTGAAAGAACCTGGGGCATCTTGCTTACACAGATGGGGCCTAGGAAGATGTTTCAAGTTTTTCAAAGGCCACTGCAGCTGTGATATATGGGGACCCAGATAACTATGTGAACTGGCAGCAGACCCTGATGTCACTCAATGGTGCTGGTTCTTCAGGAATGCAGAATGCTGGAGTTAAGAGATCTTTAACAAAGGAGGCCAGAAATGTATAGGAGTTTCAGAAACCCTGCAGACAACCTCTGAGAGGGTGACACATGAAGCTGTGTAGATAAAGTCAAAGCTGGAACACAGGAGTTAAGAGATGCCATTAACATGCACTGTTGACAAGGAAACCTACAGGCAACACAGATAGCCAGACTAAAAAAGAGAAGTCATGTGGGTTATAACCAGCAAAGTCAAAGGGGTAGGGCTGTGCATGTCCTTTGGAAAGCACATCTTGCCCACATGTTTCCTAGACTCTGCATACGGAGTTACAGGACCCATTTGCCTAGCTGGATTTTGGTCTTGTTTTGGTTACATCCCTTCTTTCTATGCCTATATCCTTCTTTTGGAATAGAAATGCTATATATGTGTCATATGTTTTTGATCTTTTCAGGGGCTCCGACTCAAGAGTTTGCCTTGAGTCTCAAATGAGACCAGATGTGGGTTTTTCATAATGTTAGAACTGCTAAGATTATGCAGACCCTTAGATACAAACTAAATGCATTTTGCATTGAGATGAACATAAGCTTTTGAGGACCCAGTACAGAATGTTGTGGTGTAGATATGAGATTTCCCATACAAATGCAAAAATGTTCAGAGGTGAGATGATTGGATTTGTGAGAGCCGTAACCTAAACAATTCACCCTCCTTTGAAAGGACTAACTAGGTGGTAATTGATGACAGGTGGGGTGTGGCTGGAGATGGGTTACTAGGGGTGTACCCTCAAAAGGTTCATCTTCCCTGTGGTCTCTCAGTTTTCCGGCTGCCATTAACAATGGAAAGTATGCCACCACCATTCCCTTCCCCCATGATATTCTACTTGACCTCAGTCCCAGAGTAATAGAGTCAGCTGTCCATAAACTGAACCTCTGAAACGGTAAGCCAAAATAAACTTCTCTTCATCTAAGTTGTTGTTTTTAGGTATTTTGGTGACAACAACAAAAACCTAACACAAGAGAAATTCAAGTATAGAAAGGTAACAGCCAGGTAAGCCTTCCAAGCTCCACCCCCAGAACCACTTTAAAATATTGCAAATTTCCAGATAACAAATTAGGAAGAAATCTGGTAGACAAGAGAAAATCCAAGGTGATTAGAATAACAAAATGTTATTATGTATGCATGTAATTCATGCATGTATTTTTAAGTAGAAGGTAACTTCTCAAATAGAGCCTCAATGAAAGAAATCTATTAGATAACCAGGAATTTAAAACAGCAGACTTGTTAATTATCACACAGTTAGACAATGAGCATGGCTGCCCATTAGTAGAAAAGGCAAAAGGGAAGGATGCCCTAACCTAGTGCAGTCCACGGGCTGACGATATAGCAGGGAACAAAGCAAATAAAAAAAAAGCAGCAACCTTCAAAGGGCTAGAGAACACCCTCAGGAGGTGACTGGCTTAAGGAAGTAGTAGAAGAGACGGGAAGGAACAAGGGTAAGCAAGCAATAAATGTCTCTCAATCAGATCACTCAATGGGACAAGTAAATGAATGTTAAACCAGTGAGATCACCAAATACAAAACTATCATGGTACACATTTTAATTGATAGTTATTATACTATGGATTGGGGGGTGTGGCTCTGTAGTGGGGTGCCTGCCAAGCATGTGCAAGGTCCTGATCCCCAACACCACACCACATACACACAAAGATACTACACTAATATAAAAATGATCAAACCTGATCCCCTGAGACTTTTAATGAAGATACCCCTGAGACTAAGTAATTAAGTATTACTATAAGATTAACAGTTAATGAAAATGAGATTTTTTTCATATGTGAGATGATAGCCATTATAAAGGCAAAGCGAGGGCTTGGGTTGTGGCTCAATGGTAGAGCACTTGCCTAGCGCATGTGAGATCTCAGCACCACATAAATAAATAAAGTTTTTTTTAAAAATGCCTAATTTAAAATAAAATAAAGGCAAAACAATACTATTAGAATCATTTATTAGACTAGCTTTTCACTATGCTCTTTACCACAAAAAATATTTTCCAAATACCCTCTAAAAAATAATTGTTGCTGCATACCTGTAATCCCAGCTACTCAGGAGGCTGAGGCAGGAGGATCTTAAGTTTGAAGCCAACCTTGGCAACTTAGCAAGACCCTAATTTGAAAATAAAAATATTTGTAAAAGAACTGGGGTGTAGTTCAGTGGTAGAGTTCTTGCCTAGGAACAGTGAGCCCCAGGGTTCAAACTCCAGTATGAAGGAAGGGAGGTGGGAAAAATACTTAAGAGATTAATAAACAATGAAATCATTATTAATAAAAGCTGATACATGGAGAAATTAAAAAACTTCAATTCTAAAATGTCTAGATCACTGCTTAATTTATACCTCTCAGGTTCATTTATGAGTACGGAACACTTCATAAAAACTTTGCTATTATGAAATGTGTTCTATAAAAAGCATTTCATACTTCTGTCTATGCTCATTTTATGGTAAAAGAATTTAGAAATATTAATTCCTACTACACTATGACAGCAGACGCAAAGAGATCAATCAAAGCTGCTTCCATATTTAAACTAAAAAGCACATAATCAAATCTTTTGTTCCATCACAAATCAAAAAGCCTAGAGCAGTAACCTAGTTCTAATTATTTTATTTGGTATTTTATAGAAGTACCAAAAACATATGATCTTTTCCCTTCCATCTGGTGAGGTCTTACTATATTGCCCAGGATGGCCTTGAACTCCTGGGCTCAAGTACTCCTCCTACCTTGGGATTACTTGGGCTGGGATTACAGCATATGCCATTACTCCTGGGTTAATCTGGAAAAGGTGGGTATACTGTATGATGAACCCATGAAGCACTTAACCACTGAACCACATCCCCAGCCCTTTTCATTTTTTATTTTGAGACAGTGTCTTGCTAGGTTGCACAGGCTCTCATTAAGTTGCTGAGGCTGGTCTTAAATTTGTGATCCTCCCGCCTCAGGTTCCTGAGTCATTAGGATTACAGGCATTTTGCACAGTCCAGCAGGGCTTACATTTTCAAATAGCTTATTTTAAAAAAATTATTTCACCCAGCCCATAAGAAAAGTGTAACCATGAGAAGGCCACCTCTAGTTCAGAAGAGATCCATGATCTTTCTAACCTTTTTATTTCTTTGTATAAAAACATTTGTCTAAATTCTATTTTAGAATATTGTAATGCTTTTCAGTGGTGAAAAAGGGAAGGTAAAAAGACTTTTCCAATAAAGATACACTTTCCCAGAAAAGCTTTCCCTGATCCCAACCAGACCAAATTCAGGTGAGCTCATTCTGTGTTCCCTAGGCAGTAAGCATTTCCATCACACTCCTGTTCATACTTCTTGAAATTGCCTATTTAATTATCCATTTAAATTATGCCACAATTATCTGTTATAACTGCACAGTACAGCGTAGTTAAAATGTGGAATTTTTCTGGAGCCAGATTGGCAGATCTGAACTCCATTTTTGCCACATACTAGCTGTTTGACTTGGAGCAAATTAATCTTTCTTGCCTGGGTTTCCTTGTTTGTGTAATAGAGATAATAAAACTAGACTACTCTCATCTCACAGATTGCAAAAGGATTAAATCAGTTAATAAACATAGCCCTTAAGTTCTCAGAACATAGAAAATACACAATAAATGCTAGCCATTATCATCTTAGTTAGAGATTACTATGTCATACAAATTCTAAGAGGGCAGGGACCATGTCTGTGGGGTCCCCCCCCCACACAACTGAATTCCCAGAATAATATCTGGCACATACATGGCAAGTGCTCAATAAATGACAGAGGGATAGGGTTTTCAACTGTTAAATCTTTAAAATGCTGCAGAGCTTAAGATTTTATAAATGTTCAGTTTCTCAATAAAACAATAGTAACTATCATAAAGAAGGTTTATCAGCTACTAGTTTATCTAACTGGTTTGAACAAGTAACCAGGGACTTTTGGTTATTCTAAGAGCCAAAGGATTTCACATTAAGTTATATCATCTCTTAAAGGGCCTAAACCAATAGAATCTACAAAAAGTCATCAGCAAGCTCCAGAAGATGTCTGGATATAAATAAACGAGAAAAAATGGAAATATAAATAAGAATAAATCAAGTTTAAAAGAAAAGCATCCTTATAATATTTATGTACTTATCACTATGATAAATCACCAAAATAAATGCCTAAACATATAAGGCTATTCTTTCTTGAAACTGATGCTTAAAGGTCGTATGGTTTAGATAAGTTTCCCTCAAAGGTCCTGTGTTAAAGGTGTGGTCCCAACTGGTGGCACTATTAGGAGTTGGTGGAACCTTTGGAGTTGGGGCCTAGTAGGAGGAAGTGAAGTCACTGAGGTTTGCCTTTGAAAGGCACACTGGAACCATGGATCCTCCTCTTCCTCTCTGCTTCATGGCTGCCATAAGGTGAGCCGCTTCCTCCACCACACAGTCCTACCATACTGTACTGCCTCCACACAGGCCCAAAAGTAAAGGGGCCAACAGACTATAGACTGAAACCTCCAAAACTGAGAGCAAAAATAAACCTTATAGTTGAGGGGTATTTTGTTATAGTAATGGAAAGCAGACTAACACAAACAGACTGTCTTACTCAGTTAAATGCTCCTCTGGCAAAGAGAAGAACACTGACTTGGTAAGTCAGTTACCTGAGAGCGGTCTGTGCTGTATGGCTCGAGGCTCTACCGCAAGTGACAAGCATGCTAATGGGCACCGAGCATTAAAATTATTAAACTAAAAAAAAATGAAAAATGAGCAATGCTACAGTTAATAAGTCAGGTCTACATCTGAAAAAGCCACTTAATAATTCATATTTTAAGTTTCTATTGTCCTTTAACTGATCAGGTGCTAATATACAATGAACCACCCTAATAGGAAGATTGACTTTTTTAATTTTATGTGGTTTTAGTATAGCTGAACACTTCAGAGTTACAGCTTTGATATAAATAAATTCTGGTATGATTAAATAAATAAAATTTATTCAGAAAGTACAATATACATGAATTTATAGTACTTGTCCAAATATTACCAGCATGCAAATTATTTTGTTGTTTGGGAGATTGATTTTTGTGATCCAGGTCCAAAAACTCCTTAAGGGCAAGAACAGCACCAAACTTTGGTATATAATTAAGGGCTTAAATTTCCATTACGTGACCTTAATGATAAATCATCAGGTAATTTTTTTTTTTTTTTCATGAAAAAGAAACAGTTTCACAGTATTACTTTAACCCTGGACTGAAGAGAGTCTTGAATGGGCATAGGTAGGAGAAGGAAAATCAACAACTTTTAGAGATGGAAAGAATACTCAGAAGTATGATGGATACATGAAATACTGCTTGTGGAAGGACATGAATAACTTTTCAACATGAGATACCAAATCATCACCAAAAATGCTACTCCTGTTGAGTCCTAAGTTCAGTCCATCCATACTCACAAGTTTACTGAAGTAAATGCTAATACCATCTGTTAGAAAAAAATCATAGTTCTCTGGCCTATAGTTTCTGGATTTTATCTTATAGCCCTCATAGGAAAAAATATACTAAGCAAAAAAAAAAAAAAAAAAAAAAAAAATACAACTGTTATGTGATGTGATTTTAAAACCCTAAGAAACCATGTAGTTCACACTTACTTTACCTATTGTACAGATGATGAAAGACTAGTAAGGTGAATGTTTTGTTCCAGATCTGTAAGCAAAGGATTGGCAAAGATGGGGTTAATAAAGATGCCATATACCAAATACCAATTATCAATTCATAGGGGATTATAAAGCTAACAACATGAAGTGGCAAGTATAGCAGAAGGGCCTCATTTCACTTAACCTCAAGGTATCCTAATCAAGATTACAAAACAAACTCTGAATAACAACTTTGAGCAAGAAACTCTCTATTTTGCACCAGTATTATATGTTATATAAAATATCACTTGCTTCTAAAATTCTTGTTCACTTCATTCAGTAACAATGAACAAATCTCTTTCTTTGTGCTTCTAAGAACCTTATTTTCCGCAAACTGTTTCCATAGTGTTCTACTTTCTATATTGTTCAATTCTGAATTATCTTTACACTTAAAACAAATCTTAAAAGCAGAGAATGTCTTTGGCATTGAATTACAATCCTGCTTATAGATTTTGAAAGTTAATTTCTTCAGCAAGTCTATATCAAACCTACAAGTCCTAACACAGGGTACATTAAAAGTGTAGAACATCCTTCTACTGCAAGTACATAAGGAAATAAAATGTTTATTAAAATATTAATCCATTTATACTGTACTATTGTCTACATAATACAAAGATAAAAGTGTAAATTAATAATAATGCTGCTACTTTAGTTTACAAATTATAAAAAGCAGTATCTGATGAATTGGTCTCTACAAGAACAGAGGAAAACAACACTTAAATGAACAAGGTGACATTCAGTGAATTAAAGAAATATTTTAGTCCATACTATGCCATTACCATCCAAGGTGGCAGACACTAAATTCAAGAAGAAACATAATATTCCGCTGTTGGTTTCTAATGTTTAATTTTTTTCTTGATTCTTATTAACTGGCAAAACATTACAGAGGTTAAGTACCTTCCAATTCAGGAATGGCTGCTTCACTTAAAATAAAATTTTAAATAGGGAAAATATAACTCAATTAGAAAATTATCTGTCAAAAACTATACTATGAAATATAATGTAACACATAAAAAATTTGAGGAAAACTGATTAGTTTTCCACATAGTGACTTCAGACTTACATGTATAAGGTTTGTCAGAAAGTTATGTTTATGCTAATAGATTAAAATGTTATATTTGCATTAACAAAGTTTTTAAATGCCATATTTTTTTAAAGGAAAAAATAGAACAAGAAGCAAAGGAAAGTAAAGTGCTTTCTTGTCTAACTTAACTGAAAAAAAAAAAAAAATCTTCCCTCTAATTTTTGTTCCTTCTAGTGCAATACTGAACATGTTTTAAACCGTATTACTTAAAATCCCTCACAGATTCTCCATTTTCCTTTAGCAGGCGCTTCCTTTACAGTAACTCTGGATAATCTGTGTCAGGGCTAGTTAAAGTACAGTGTGTAGACTGATGATGAACCAAGGACAGTTGGTTATCAATAAACAAGGTAAACAAAGGAACTTTGAAGGAGTTTTTCAGACACCATCTAAAGTAATATGACAGAACAATTTTATGTGGTTTTAGTATATAATAAAAATAAACCTGAACCTTGGATTTTATAAAATTAATTACTTTTAAAAATGTACTATAAAATATGTGATATATAAATTTTTTGAGGAATCCCAATCTTGGTTTAATCCTAAACTCAGTTCCACCTTTTCACCTGTAAAAGGTTCTGTGTTCACCTATAACAGGTTTATTAAAAGATTACATACACATTATTACACAATTTATCCTAATTTTGCCTTCTAAAAATTTATTCTTTATTGTATTTTTGAAAAGTATCGTTCTAAAGATACTTTTTTTGTAAAAAGTCAGTCCTTCACAGGTTCAGAAGCACTAATTCATATCTTTAGTATTAAAAATGTGGTTCTCAGGCTGGGGCTGTAGCTCAGTGGCAGAGAGTTTGCCTAGCATGTGTGAGGCACTGGGTTCAATCCTTAGCATCACATAAAAATAAATAAAATAAAGGAATTGTGTCCATCTACAACTAGAAAAAAAATTTTTTTAAAGTGGTTCTCAGTTACTTTGGAAAATTCATGGCACCTGTTCCAATTCAAAACTTCTGGAAAAATCTTAAGATTCAGTGACCTAAACTCCTCATTATAAAAAGATCTTCAAAAGCTGAGCAAGGTCATACTAGCCTGTAATCCCAGTAGCTCAGGATGCTAGGGCAGAAGGATCTCAAGTTCAAAGCCAGCCTCAGCAAAAGCAAAGTGCTAAGCAACTGAGACCCTGTCTCTAAATAAAATACAAAATAGGGCTGGGAATGTGACTCAGTGGTGGAGTATCCACCACCCACCCCCTGCAAATCTTCAAGAGATTAATAAACAATTTGTAGTTTGAGAACTAATCCATATTATCTTGTAAGCCATGGGGCCTCATACAATGTAAAACAATATAAGCTCTATTATTTCTTTTTTCTACCATCAGCACCATATCAAAGCCAAAGAGCTCACATTTTAAAGTCCTGATTCTGCCTTCACGTTTTTAAAAAACTGGAGAACTTTACCTAACTGAAAGTTTATATCTTCTATAAATCTTAAATATGATTAAGTAAATATTTTTTTGTATTTATGAAACTAATTAAAATAAAACTTAAACTACCTTTATTGAAACTCATGCAGTAAGAAGAAAAGACATCAGACAATTAGCAATGCTGTGTTTTTACACTAAAATATTTTAAAGTGATATCCCTCTAGGGACAATATTATCCATATGTTAAATGTTTATTTTTTTAAAACAGGTGGGGAAAACTGGAACAAAAACAGTATATATTATCCTACTATTTAATCTTGTAAAAGTTACAGGGAAAACAACTAAAAATTAAGTATAAAAAGTGTTCAAGGCCAACCTGGACAGCATAGTGAAACCCTGTATCAGAGAAGGGAAGAAAAGAGAGAAGGGGAGGAAATGGGGAGAGGGAAGGGAAAGGGGATGGGAAGAGACACAAATTTCTTTACTTTTCTATATTTTCCAAAATGTCTAAGATAACCATTTGTTTCTTTTCTAAAAGACACATAATTTGTTTTTCCTTTAATATGATTACAGTAAGCTATTTCATTGTTGAGAGTTAGGAATATACAAAAATAGCATCAACCAAAACAGGAGGAAAAGCTCCCACTGTACCTCCACTGAAATGCAAACTCAATGACATTTTGACAAATTTTTTTCCAATTTTTAAATGTCTCTAAAGTTTTTCAGACATACAAAATTGTACTAAACAATCATGGGTCCGTGACTCAACAAATAAAACACTACCAATAAAATTTAAACCCCTATTTCTCTTAAATTCTTCTTAGAAGCAAACAATATCATAAATTTGTTCTATCATTTTCATACATTACTTTGTACTCTCATTACATATGTATATTCCCTAATATATAGCATGATTTTTCATGTTTTAAATTTTTATCTAAGTAATATCAAAAATTTTTTTCTTTATTCACTAAACATGCACTATGTAAGGTTGATGTATGTTGATAATAGATAGCACTGGTACATACATGTCATATTGTACAATATTTATAAATACATCACACTTTACTCAACCAGCCCCCTTTGATGATTTTTCATTTGCTTCTATGTTTTACGTATTAAAAACAAGGCTACCATAACATTTTAGGTTTCCTTGTACCTACATGAGGATTTATGTGAAATTTTCTCTAACAGTTAATAACTAGTAGTAAACTTGCTTGGCTATTGGGTTTGTACATCTTCAAATTTCATAGATGTTGCCAAACTCTTCTCCAAAACAGAAATATACTACTGTATATATACTACTATCTTGAGTGGAATAATAAGCTTCTACCACAAAACCCCAAACTTACGAAAGAAAGTTTCCAAAGTCTACATATAAGCTATATTTAATTTATGACACACTTCCCAGATGGTTAAAAACAACAACAACAAAGTGATCATGATTACATTTATTCATTTAGTCCTTAGTACAGCCATATTCTTGTCTGAAATAATCCAACCTGGGTCCAAAGGTAATCTTTTGCCTTAATAATTAAATTTTGGGGATACATCTGTTAAATGAATTAATTTTCACAAGGATCCTCAGTTCACCTTAAGGTTCTAAAATTAAAACTATATATATAACTTCATGTATTTGAGGTAGGGTAGAAGAAATGAAAAAAACAGGTGGAAAGGAGACATAAAGGAAGAATGAGGAAATGCAACTTTCAAGTTTGCATACTTTTTCCAGGCCTGTTGCTCTCCAACCCAGTCTCTCTTCCAGGCCTGTTATTCCCAAATTTATGGGAAATCTATATATTTTAAACTTACCATAAGTTTACTCACTTATGATAATTATCTTATACACTATTAACTAACCCACCAATAAACAGATTAGGCAGAGAAAAATATGACATTTTAAGAAACAAACCTAAAATTTAGGGGACTTTCCAACATTATCTACTTATCTGATAATAGGGACCATGTCAGCCTAAAGATGCTGACAATGACCAGACCACTATAAACCATCTTGTGATCTCCAGACTGATATCATCCTTTCATAAAGCCCCATTCCCACTCCCCACTAACCTTCCTAAGGTGGAACAACAAAAACCTTGAAATGGCCCCCATTCTCTCTTGAATGTATATCCCCCTTGCTTTCCTAAATAAATATATCTTTGCCTCTACATGTGCTGAAATCTCTTCTGTCACATGTATCAAGGGCCCTGCTGGTGCAGTCAAGTCCCACAACTTCCAGGAACTTCTTAGGGTTCTCTTCTAGAGATATTTCTTTTGTGGTGACAGTATTGATATACCAAAATTTGACAAAAGTACAATATATTTTGCTTGTTGACAGTATCCTGTCTTGATTCCCAGCGTTGAATTGGTTGTTATAGCTATGGCAACAGTGTCAGCTGTTGATTTTAAATTCTGACCTATGACCACAATACTTAGTTCACAGTCCAGGAGTAAAAACAGTACTGCATGTCCTGGTAGGACCTACAGGACAATGCTTTTGAAATCTGTTATCTGTCACAGTGATTTTGAATATGTGGATGCCATTTATGCTCATTCTTCCTGCCCTCGTGACTAAGGCCAGTCCATTTTTAAGGGTAAGCTCAAATTAAAAGGATAACAGTGCAACAATATTCCTTTAAGTGTCTGACTCAAATAGGTGCTGAATACCTGGCCTGGACTCATTTCCCTAAAGGTAAAAGCATATAAATCATAGTTGAAGGATCAGTAATTCCTTCTAGGAATACTCACCAAATTTTCCCTCATCCTCCTAAGTCAAAGTTTTATATGCCAATATTAATAATAACAACATGAGCATAAAGATAATACTACTTGCCAGTACTTGAACAAAAGGTATCACTGACTCAATCTTTAAAAACCCAAGATTAGTTACTGCTATTCCCAATCCACAGATGAAGAAAGCAGCACATAAAAAGTTTATGTAACTCACCAGAAGTCTGACTGTATAGCAAGATGGGGATTTGAATTCATGGAGGCTAACTCTAGAGCCCACTATGCAATGCTGTCTCTCTAATAATAATTCTCTCTAGAATTATCGTGAATTGAATGGCTCTATGATAGACTGGAGTCATATAAAATGAATGTATTTGATCAAACAGGAATTCACAAGTGATAAAGGAATGAAGGCAGGAAAATGCAAGAACAAAATAAATTAAAAAAATTAAAACTATTCTCTTTGGCAACTGGTGCTCAAAATAGTCAAAAAACTCTTGAGAACTTTTTGAACTTATGGACTCTGGTGATGCATAAGCAAACAAAATGGGAAATGGAAAAATCTCTTTTGATAAGTGTAAATCAACTACAGACAACTTTATTTCCTGCAGAACTTTTCCCTTATCTAAGGTGGGAATACAGTGCAACAATCTTCTAGGATAATGAGATAATTCCCATGAGGGAATACAAATAGAAGTTCCAACAAACTTCTAGAAGAAAATTTCTGCAGCATTAGAAGACTTAGTTGAGTAACTCCAGCAAGATGATGTCTATGATAATGACTTGGAAGTTAGAATTAATATTCATTATCATGAACTGGAAAAGGCTCTATAACTCCATTCCAATATATGGTAACTGAATGGCTTGGTAGTAATGTATTGATATTTGCAAATAATGATAATAATGTGTGTGTGTGTATGAGAGGTGTGTGTGTGCATATAAATACCTTACACACTTGCAGATAACAAAATTCTTAGGAACAGAGCATAAAATCTAACTTCAAGTGGATGTTCAACCAGAAAAGTAGCATCAGAATAAGGTTTCATAGGGAATTCATGATTTGTTCTGCAACACTGAAGCTACCTAGACGTAGCAACTGAAGTCAAGAAGACCTGTAAGAGACAGACCTGTTTTCCTCTTCCTCAATTTCTAGATCTCTGAAATCCATGGTGGTCATCTAGAGAAGAGATCACAGATGCCATGTGGATAATACAAGAAAAAAAGGTAATGAAAGAAATTCTCATTTCTATTTAATACTCAAAGAAGATAGTACTCTGTTTTCTGTTATACAGGTTCTTTTCCAGAGAATTCTTAGAAGCTGAAATGCTAGAACTTCCTTTGAAAAACAAAGGTATTGTCATCAGGTTATGCAAGAGAGATGTAATTAAGTGGTAAGTTAGTATATTTGATACACAAAGTCCTAACTTTTAGAGGAGATTTTTAAATGATAAGTGAGGTTCTGAAAACCAAAACAGGGTCAACTCAATAGACTTCTACTTTAAATGAGTAAGTTAATTAAAGATTTCCTAGAGTTTTTCTTGAATTTGTAATCATTCCTCATTTTGAACTTTTGGAGTTTTCAAATTTAACAAAGCATTAAAATTTTTCTTTCTTTCTTTCCTTCCTTCTCTTTTTTTTTTTTGAAAAAGCATCTAACTTTGTTTTGAGAAACCATTTTTTAAATATTGAAGCCTGAAATATCTCAAATGTAAAATCAAAGAATCTTTCATGTGTTAATGTTTCAAAGATGCATTTAAAGAATTTTTTCTCTTTCAGGTTAGCCCGTACTATTACAGATCAAAGAAATTAAATTCTAAATATCCTCCCATTTTCATGGAACTTCTTTAAATACCATTTACTGACTTCTGCATGTTTGTTATTCTACTTTAAGTTCTTCTAGTATCAGTAGATGAAACCATTTCCTCCTCTAACCAAGAAAGAATAAGTCCTCAGAGTTAGCAACATAGTGCTAAAAAACGGCCACCAGAGACTACTCATTCACCAGTTTGAAAAATACATATCAGACTTGAATAAAACAAACAAATTCATAGGAGTGTTTTTGTGGCCATTCATTTGTCCGGAAATATGCCATAGTTCAGTCATAACATAGTCATTTATCAAATAAAATTATGTGAGTTCTCAAAAAACTGAAAGCAGAAAAATGAAAAAAGTTAGAAGCATAAAAATAGTTCTATCCTTATACCACTCTACCAGAAAGCATGTTCCCTGAAGTGAATGTGAATTGTGGAAGTGAATGTACTGTTCCCTCAGCTAGTATGGCTTTCTGAATGCTTCTCAGTGGATGCATCACAATCCATGATGATGATTCCAGTGTTTAAAGGTAGCATTCTTCACAAAACATGATATTAAAAGCCAAATCAGAAATTTAATCTACTATACAATCAAAGAAATGGCTACCTGATGCTTTATCAAAAGAAAAGTAGACTCGGATGTGTACATATATGTATTTATTTAGTAAAATGAAATTGTCAACCAAGTTCAAGTGTCATCACTTTATTGGAATAGTTTCAGCTAATACAAGTATAATTAAAAGTAAAAATAATACGATAATTATTTCCTAAAAAGTTAAACTATACTCTAAATTGGACATTTAATTCAAACTGATATGGCTTTTCTATATTTATACCAATAAAATCTTTCAGATATTTATAGAAAATAAGGTTACCTATAATTCCACATAATAAAAAAAAGTCCCAGATACTTAAAAAAGAAGAGACCAGACTTCCTTTGATAATCAACAATAGCTCACAATAGCAGATTTTTTAAATAACGTACCTCCCAAGAAAGATTGGGAGATGTGCCACTTCAATATTAAAGTTAATAGTGGCTCAAACTGAACTATCTATGTGATCAAACATGATGGTTTCAACATCAGCAAGAACTGAAATGGACTTTCTCTTTTGTGTGCTTGCTTGCTTGCTTTGAATTCTAATGTTTTCAATGTGTACTACCAGTACCTACCTAGGTGACTCCAGGTATACTTGAGGACAATTGTCAATCTTATTTTTTTTCTTCTCTTGACTTTTTCCTACCATGTTCTTTTTCCCCATTCCCAATATCTTTTACCTACCTCTTTATGTCATTTTAATATAGTTACTTATGAAAGTAAAAAAAGGTAAAATGTACATATGGAAGTATGACAGTGCACATGCACACATATGTATTACCACCTGCAACCTATCAGGTGCTGTGCTAGGTGCTAGGATATAATGAATACAATGGGCTTTGCCTTCAAGGAGAAAAAGTTTTGGAAAAAAAAAAAAGAAAGTACATCTGAAAATATTTTGATAAACTGAATGACATTTTCATGAAAACTAAACTGTGCCACATTACACTTTCCTAGGTTTGATTACTATTATTAGACTCTTTATTAGTCTAAGGGGCAGGGTGAAATGACCAGTGAATTTTTAAATGAAGCCCAAATCACCTTGCCAAATTCCAAGTTAAACTTTCTTGGTTTAGTATGAATAGCTTAAAAGATGTCAATAGGGCTGGAGCTGTAGCTCAGTGGCAGAGCACTTGCCTAGCATGTGTGAGGCACTGGATTCAATTCTTAGCACCACATAAAAATAAATAAAAGAAAGGCATTCTATCCAGCTACCACTACCAAAAGAAAAAAAAAAAAAAAAAAAGGTGCCAATATACTAGCACAGTTTCAAATGGTACATCAAAGTAAAAAATAATGCCATGCAGGCAGAAGAAATTATTAATTATTAATTATTGTTATTAATTAATACATGCTAAAGAATGCTCTAAAGCAAAATGAAACATACTGATCATTAGAAAACACAAGGGTCAAGAAGCACAACCTTGTGGCACCACAATCATCCCAGCTAACTTTTATTGATTATCTACTTTGTTCCAGCACTATGATTCATGTATTACATCAATTAATTTAACCTATATTGACCTACATATCTGATAGTATATTTCTCCCATCTCACAGATGGAAAAATTGGGTTTTAAAGAATTTCCCAAATCAGGGAGTAGTAGAGAACTGATTTAATTTCAGGTAGCATGACAGCAGAATAATGATAGTCACTAATTTTTTTAATCTTCAGCACCAAGAAATCTAGCAATAAGGTAGATAGATATGCTACTACAGAATCACTTCCAGCTGGGGAGATAGCTCAGCTGGTAGAGTGCTTACCTTGCAAGCACAAGGCCCTGAGTTCGATCCCCAGTACCGCAAAAAAAGAACAGAATCACTTCCAATAGACACCTATTCTCAGGGTCTCAGAACACCTCTGCTCTCAGAACGCTTTTATACTTTTAAAAGACATGAAAACCTTACCACATGTTCGAAATTACACCTTAAAAAATTAAAACCACAAGAACCTAAGATCAAATATCCCTTTAATTGCCAGAACAAAGATATTGTGTATCATGTAGCCTTTAAAATATCCACAGTACAGTGCAGAAAGAATAAAAATGAAAAGGCAAATAAAGTTTTATTTGTATTATGAAAATTATTTTAACTTTGCAAACACTATTAAAAGATCTCAGGGAAACCTAAAGGTCCCTGGAACATACTAGATACATGATGGATTAGACTCTTTGTTATACTTCAAAATAAACCATGAACCCTCAATACTGCTACCTTGTCAGAATCCTGAAAGTCTGGTTAGTTGAAAACTAGAGTCCTCATTTCAGAGTTTAGGAAAAAATACTCAGAAGTAAGATACAACTAAAGAACAGATTTTTTGGCTACTGATTACAAAATGCCAATAGCCAAATATTTAAAGACAGTTTGTAGTAAGAAAAGCAATTGCACAATAGCAAATAAGGCATTAAATTCTTAAGATCTCTTGAATAAGCAATATTTTCAGTCTTGTGCAAGGCACTGATGGCAGCCAACAGGAAACTGAGGGCCTCAGTTCAACAATCCAAAAGGAATTGAATCTTATTAACAACCATATGAACTTGAAAGTAGGTCCTTGTCCAATCACTCCTTCAAATAACCCCAGTCCTGACCAACACCTTACTTATAGCTTTATAAGAGACCCCAAAAGCAAAGGACCAAATTAAGCTATGCCAGATTCCTCACACATAGAAGCCTGAGAAGATAATTATGTTACCTGTGGCCATTTAGTTTGTGGTAATTTAACATGGCAAGAGATAATTTAATAGAAACTTTTAAAAAAATATTAGGAACAAAATTATATACAACTAAGGTGAAAAGGATAAAGGAACCTACTTCCTAAATCATTCAGACCAATCGATCTCACTTAAAAAGAAAAAAAAGAAGATAACTTGAATAGCTCTTTGACATTTAATAAAATTAAAATTTTAACTAAAAATCATCCCAAAAGACTCCAGGTTCAGGTATTACTGGTAGTTAATTCTACCAAACATTTAAAGAGACAATTATACCAATGCTACACAAACTCTTCCAGAACTTTGAAGAAGTAATAATACTCAACTCGTTCTCATGCTTGCATTACCATCATACCAAATAGTATCATAGCAAAATAGTTCCTAATAAAAAAAAGAAAAACCCTCCAGATCAATATTGTTCAGATATAAACATTTGTAGCATAAAAATCCTGATTAAAAATGAAAAAGTTAAACTGTCATTACTGATGGATGATATACTGTCCAAACAGAAAATCCTCTAGGATATACATAAAAGCTTCTACAAATGATAAGGTTGCAAGATACAACATCAATATGCAAAAATCAATGGTAGTTGTATATACAAGCCAGAAAATGGAATTAAAAAGCGTTTATTATAGCATAAAAAATTATAAAATATTCAGTTAATAAATTGAAAGGAAGACGGGCAAGACTGTTCACTGGAAACTGAAATTAAGGGAAATTTTAAAAGGCTTAAGTATAGAGATATGTTATATAGGTCAAAAGAGTCCATATTGTAAGATGTCAATTACCCTCAAATTGATCTATAAATTCAATGCAATCCCAACCAAATTCCTAGAAGTTTTGTAAAAACCGCTTTAAATTTTTCAATTTATATGCAAAGAACCTAGAACAGACCAATTTTAAAACACGATAAGAAGGTTGGGAAGCTTAAACTACCTGATTATCAAGATTTATTGTAAAGGTACATTCAACAAGAGCTTATGGTATGAACATGAACGGAATAGAGAACCTGGAAATTGACCTTCACATGTACGGCCAATTGATTCTCAGTAGAGATAAGGAGAAAATCTGGTGAGGGAAAAGGGCAATTCTTTCAACAAATGGTGCTAGCAAAAGTGAATAGCTTTATACAAAATAAATAATTTGAGCTCCCCTCACATGTTACACCAAAATGGAAATAGATCATAGATCTAAATTAAGAGTTAAATATTTACACTGTTTAATTTACTATTTCTTTGAGACTGCTACTGGCAGTCAAACTCAATTCATATGTGACACAGAGGGAATTCTACAATTAGAGAATATGGGAAGTATATTCTATTCCTTTCTTAAAGATGGATAACTTGTAATAACGCTAAAAACTGACAAATCCATTTACTTTTTGTTTAAAAGTTCTGAGCCATAGAACTTTGTACATTGTTTATTAATATCCTACTAAGGATAGTTTGAGAAACCACTGATTTTATTAAAAGTTTTTGTTTTACCTGTTAGGAATCTGATGCCCAGAATAAGTAACCCATTTGACCACATTCACTTGTCTGATAGGAAGAATCTTAGGCTCCAATCCTGTTCCTTGTATTTCAAAACAGATTTTCATCTTCCACTTGGTATACAATATATCCTGCAGCTTTCCTAAGTCAATACTGCTTCTATTCTCTCTTGGTCATTTCATCCTAACTCTCATCACTCAGTACTACAACAATCTCTGTTACTTCCATGAGAAATAGTACTCCCTTTGTAATACTTTTTATTAATATCCTATTAAGCACAGTTTGAGAAACCATTCATCTTATAAAAAGATTCTATTTCATTCCACCGGACATCATTACCCTACGTATACGTACGATTACAAGAATGGTGTGAATCTACATCATGTATAACCATAGGAATGAAAATTGTACCCCATTTGTGTACAATGAATCAAAATGCAGTCTATAAAAATAAAAAATAAAAAAATTTTGATTTTACATATTAGGAATCTGATGGAATGTGAATAGATCATTTTTGTTTAGCCCATTTAATTCCAGTGACTAGAAAATAGTGGAATCTTAATATATAATTCATGAAAGAAGGGAGAGGGAGAAAAACCGATGAGTACAAAATTTCAAAAGAAGAACACCGAATTCCAACTTGGGAAGAAAAACACTGAGGGGGAAAGATCTAAGTAAGGTAAGATTAGTGGGAAATCCAGAATATTTACACAGCAAGAACTTAGAAAAGTAAAGTTAATACAGTGGTGTCACCAAGGTAAAGACACAGTCATGCACCACATAATGACTTTTCAGTCAACAATATTCTACAAACTACATTACTCCCCATGAGATTCTAATGGAGCTAGAAAAGTACTACCACCTACTGAATGCACAGCTGAAGAGACAAGAGAAAAGGAAACTACAGAGGACAAAGAGGAAACGCTCCCCCCAAAAAATTTCACTGTGAAGGGCTTAGAAGCAGCTTGTCGCTGACCTCAATGAGTCCTTAGTTGTTTTGAAAGTACAGACTACCAAAGTTTTAATTAGTAAAGACAAACATTTCTGGTACAGTATCTTCTTTTAAGTAAATTTATGAAAAAAAAAATAATAAACCACCATAGGCCTATTTTTTTAAAAAAGCAACACCTTAGGCATGTCCTTCAGGAGGGACTTGAGAAGGTAGCGTTGTTGTCAGAGAAGACAGCTCTATGCAAGTTATTGCCCTAAAGACCTTCCAGGGGAATAAGATGTGAAGGAAGAAGACAGTGACAATGGTGATCCTGATTCTGTGTAGGCCTAAGCTCATGTGTGTGCTTGTATCACAGTTTTTAATCAAAAGTTTACAAAGTTAAAATATATTTTATACTGGCAAGGATGTGGGGAAAAAGGAACACTTGAGGCACTGCTGGTGGGAATGTAAGTTAGTGGAAAACAGTATTAAGGTTCTCCAAAACACTAAAAATAGAACTACCATATGATCCAGGTTGACTACTCCTGGGTAAACATCTGCAGGAAATGAAGTCAGCATACAAAAGAAATACCCACATACCCATGATTATTGCAGCACCACTCACAATAGCCAAGATATGAAATTACTTACTCATCGACAGAAGAATGGATTAAAAAATATGACACACACACACACACAATTTATTCAGCCACAAAGAAGAACAAAATCCCTATCACGGGAAAATGAATAAAACTGGAGTATATCATGTTCACTGAAATTAGACACAGAAAAGACAGGTACCATGTGTTTTCTCTCATGTAGTAACTTATTTAAAAAAAAAAAAGTAAAAAAAACCTGAAAGTAGTAGAGAAGTAGTTAAGGGAATATTAGGGACTGGGAAATAAGGACAGAAAGGAGGGCAGACATTATCAACATGTGATATATGTATGTGTGAAAATGCCATAGCAAAATAACTTATATAATTAATATATAATATTTTAATATTAAATAAAATGCTTTTATGATGAGGATAAAGATAATATTTTGTATGTCATACAATCATACAATGTATGTTTTAAGCTAAGTGTTATTAGAAAAAGTAAAAAAGTTTTTAGAAGTTTATTATGTAAAAAAGGTACAGTAAGCTCAAGTTAATTTATTACTGAAGAAAACTAATTTTATAAATTGCTGTAACCTAAGTATATAATGTATTGAAAGTCTAAATGTTTCAGTCCTTCACTACCCTCTCACTGGCCAACTCACCCAGTGCATCCACCAGTCCTCTATGGGGCACTGTAAAGATGGACTATTTTTTATCTTTTCTACTATATTTTCACTGTACTGTTTCTATGATTAAATATGTTTCAATAAACAAATTCACGCCACTGTGTTACACTTGCCTACAATATTCAGTACTGTAACCTGATGTAGAGGTTTGGAGACTAGGAACAATCAATAGGCTATACCATACAGCCTCAGTGTGTAGTTGGCTACACCATCTAGGCTTGTGGAAGTCTCTTCTACGATGGTCGTACAATGATGAAATCACATTACAACACATTTCTTAGAATATATCCATCATTAAGCTATGCATTACTGTATTTGACACAGGACAGCTGGTACTTTATTGCTTAATCACAAATAAATTAGCGTAATTTCCTATACTAAACATCAAGAATATATTCTGCTCCATATACAAAGCACCACACTGATTAAGATATAAAATCACATTAAAATTATTTCATTTGATAACAAGATTTAAGAATGAGTTTGATATGTTAAATCAGAAACATTTCAAACTTGTTATTTTCTAATAAAATTATCAGCGTATGTGACAAGAAAAGTACATCACAGGAAGAACTAAAATGTATTGATCATGCCTCTGAGATATATAAGCTCATTTGAATTTCATACTACCTTGTGGAATACCTATCCTTTTAAAAAGATTTGAGAAACTGAAGTCTCCTCTTTTCCTAAAATGTATGAATCTTTATTTGTCATAAAGTAGATTCTAAGAATCTGGGTTGCCCCATTACCTTTTCCCAATAATCTCCAAATTCCTAAGATCTATAATGCAATACACTTTTTGATAGCTTGAATTTCATAAATTAAATCTACTTTTCCTAACTTACAGAACTTCTTGTTGGGCATTTAAATTCACAACATGATTTTATATCAGAATGAACACATGTATCTTTTCATGAGACTGGAGGTAAAAAGAGGAACACACACTTACAGATTCCAGATATGTGCTACATATTTTTCAAAATTTCCTCTATTTAATTCCCACACACTCCTCATGAGACCAATCTCTTTGCAGATGAGAAATGACAGGCTCAGAAATTAATTTATGCAGGTCAAATGTAAGAAAAATCCTGGAAGCAAATCCATCTGATTCATTCAATGGCTTGTGTTTTTGTTTGTTTTGCCTTACACAGAAAATGTGTACAGTATTTTTATATGAAATGTTGGCAGTACCACCCCCTTAAAATTCCTACAGTATCTTTTCATTAAGTCCTGGACAAATAAAAATAACAATCACTGTTTTGGGTTTTTGGTTTTTTTTTTAAGACCTTATCTGCTAAGGCATATCTCTGAGCCTCAATTTTCTCACATCTAAAATAAAAACTTCTCAATGAGTTGGTATGAAGATCAATGAAGGCAACACATGACAGTGAACTCTGTATATTGTGACAAATGCTAGTTATAATTACTGTTATTAATAAAAGTAAGTTAAGTGGGTCTTTAAAAAACTCATTAGCCAGAATCTCCCTGCATTTTATTTCTAACCTCAGAAAAATACCAGAGAGACTGTCAAGAAAGAAAAAAGAAAAGACTGAACTCAACAATTTACAAGAAGGGACATTAAAAAGATTGTGATATGCTTTGATTTCTATTTGTTAGCTTTAAAATCTAAACAATGAAAAAATAAAGGGAGAACTGTAAGAGCCAGATCAGTCCTAATAGAGACGTTATAGGCATACAAAGCTAAGTGAAATTCACAGTAAGGGGAGAAATTAACATAAAGGCTCTTTCCAAAAAGATCTAAAATGGAGCATCTCAACAGCTGTTGTCTCTAGGAAGAAAGGTGAGACTAAAAAACAATCTTTACTGACATAAAACAGAATAATGGGCAACCCAATCAGCATGTGATTTCTGTGGGCAAGAGATTTAAAGGTGTTCTCATCATAACCCATTTTTTCTTATCCAAACATA
Source organism: Sciurus carolinensis (assembly GCF_902686445.1). NCBI lineage: Eukaryota > Metazoa > Chordata > Mammalia > Rodentia > Sciuridae > Sciurus > Sciurus carolinensis. The sequence goes on from NC_062214.1 coordinate 97,086,156, forward strand.
TAGGTTACAGTTTATAGGTAGGTGCTGTTTTGATTATCACCAAGAGTAACAAACATGTACTCTCATAGTTTATTTAAACCTAACTTTAAAATACACCTTTTTGTTACCCGTGGTTTTCTTCACATTTATAACATTCTGAAGGAGCAGTTACATAACAAAACAGAGATTAATGGGAACATAGATGCAATACATAGAAAACACTTACTTTAAGTCTCTGTCCCTTCTGTCTTGCTTTGCTATTTAACTGCTTCATCTCGTGTTTTGTACCTGAGATCAAGAGGCATAAAATACTATTTCAAAATTTGTGTGTCCTTTCTAATTATTCCATTTGAACTCCTAGTAGCTATAAAAGCTATACCTTTTTCCCCTTCAAAAATAAAACATTAGCAAATAAGCAATCTAGAGAAAATATCTATGGTATATTAAAGAAAGTAACCTAAACTTTAATTACTCATGAGTGCTGACAAATAAGGAATAATAAAAGCAATTTTTTATTCATATGATCAGATTTTCCCACTTAAATTTTATTTATTGAAATCAAATAATCTGATATTTCTTTAAACAACTACAACTAACTTGGCACAGTCTTAAAAAAAAAAACAAATGGAATTTAATTCAAGTGTCCTCTTTCTGTGGGAGCAGTGAATCTATATGATTTTATATCTTTCCTAGTCATGTAGGATTTCTGTTGTTGCTGTTTTTTGCCAGTCGCTTTTCCACACACACACACACACCCCTTTCTTTTCCTGCTTTGTGAAATTTTTCTTCTTTCCATTCCTTAGTAATCTGGCTCCCGTCATCCTATTCCAAGTTTAAGTTCAACACAAATGAATTTATGTAGTTAACCTTTCTGGGTTGTCCTATAACTTGTCATTCTTCTATTTGCATCCATTCTTCATTTATTCATTTCCTGAATAAAAGTCTATTTTTAATTAGCTACCTACTCCCTGAAGGATAGGCCGTTTCTTCTACAGAAAAGTTACCTGTCTTATCTCACAACTTTCACCGACAGAGTGAGTTGATTTACTGTATACTGAATTTAGTCAATGGAGGCTTCTGTCCTTGTGTTCCTTTCATTTCACATTTCCATAAAGTTGTCTTTCTTTCACCTCTATTCATCCAAATGTCCACTATCTCATCTATTAAGTCTTTTCTGAGAACTCAAAGTACTCGCTCCCCCACCTCAAATAACCAATGAAGTTATTTTGGTAATTATTTGCTACCTAATAATCCTCCATGGCTGTCTTAGAAGAACTTATGCTTTAAAGTGTAGCTCCTTGGGTAAATATGACTTGTATTTCTAAGCATATTTTCCTGAACTCCAAAATATGTATTTCTTTACCTTCAAAATTTCAAAAACTGAATGCATTTAACAATCTCAAAATCTTAAAATTAGGGAAGCAAAAATTTCTTAAAAGAAGGCAGACTACATTAATATCCTTATTTATAAGGGTGGTTCTTATACCACTGTGCTCCAATGGGAGAGGAAAGCAAGATTTCTTCTGCCCTAGAAATTCTTAAGGCCTCTGCTGTCAAATGTAAACTAACTACTCAACAGGTCATCCAGCCAGTCTAACTTTTACTGAGGTCAGAATGACCGCTGTATGTTTTATAGGATAGTACATGAAGGGAGCTAAGGCTCTATTGTCCCATATCTAACTCACTACCTACAAACTCTGGAGTGGCTCTTGGTGAAGCTCTTGCACATGAATGAAAAGATATTGAATACCTGCTAAGAAAGGAAGGAGCACTAAGCAAAATTAAAGTTCCCTTTAGCCACATGTGGCAGGAATGGTCCAGAAACTGCAAGAGAAATGACATTCATCTCATCCAGATATTTTTAAAGACTAATTTTAGTTTCCACAGAATCTGAAAACTATATGCTTACTTTAGTTTTTATTTTTGTTTTCTTCATCCCAAGTTCCCAATCTATGGCTCTGTATACAAAATTTAGAAGACTGGGAGAACTACAAAATCTTTCTAACCTCCTATTTTCATTTTCTACCAGACTGGTCTATCAGGCTGCCATCCACGTGTGTTCCTGATAATGTTCTGTGAAGTGATCACTCCTGGTGCTTTCTAAATAAGCTGAACCCTTGTATCCTTTCATTGCTGTACGTAGCAGAAGTCACAGCAAGTATTAAAATGAAAGGCCTCAAAATATACCTAATTACCCCTTTAAAAAAGTCCTTGAAATTCTTTTGTGCTGAGTCATATACAGCAGCTAAATGAAGTATCTTAAAGTCAATTCATTACCATATCACTGGTGGTTTCCCCTTCTCCACTAACCAAGATAAGTCCAGAACTGGCGTGAAATAATCAATATCCATGACACTACTATCAATAGAGTGGGGGGTCACTGGGCTAAAAAGAACTTGGTCAGAGTCAAAAAGGGAAGAATTAGGAGGACCAGAAATATGCACTGAAGCTCCATCAATCAACTGGGTCAATTTTAATACTCAGTCTTTAAATTCTACATTATTTTACACTACACTGCTAGGTAAATTTTTCTATCATATCATGCCCCATATCCTCTTTCACCAGAAGTAGATCCTTTCTTTTTTTTTTTTTTTTTTCACCCTTCTCCTCTCCCACTCCTTCATATTTATGCCATTTCTTCTCTGACTTGGGAACTACTAAGGTAAGAAGATTAAAACACACTAGCATAATATCCAGAGTGTCTGAGTTCTAGGTCAGAGGCTGTCATTGAATAGTCATATGGTCCATCCAGATCTCATGTGAATTTTGTGTAAATAGTACAAATCTCAAACTCTTCGAGTCTTGGTTTTCTCATCTATGATATAAATGGACTGAGTATAAACAGATAACTAACATCCTTTCACCTTTGAAAACTCTATAATACTGCAAAATGCACACGGAAGAAAGAACAAAAATGAGAACAAATCTTTAGTGTGCAAACCATATCACAAAAAGAAAATGAATGCCAACCCCTAATCCTGATGACACCTATAAGTATAATCCCCGAGTGCTTTTCTACCAGCAAACTGAAGGTTACCTTTAAAATGAAGGAATGAAAAACTTGGTATTTTAGAAAAGAAACAGAAAAATCCTCTCTCTTGAGTCTTGGAATATCCCTAACCCCAGGTGCAAACCTCAATGGTACTATAGTACCTCATTTTAGAGTTTGATCTAGCTTGGTAGCAGTGCTAAGAGGACAGGGAAAATAAGACAATATAGTCCCTTGAAATGTCCATCGACTTAAATGATCAGACATATCGGAATTTGTACAGCAGGAAATACAGTCATGAAAATATGCAGTATTAGATATTTGTTGATAATGGTGGTAATATTAGTAATAGCAGCTTCCATTTAATATAAATAAGTAAAGTATTTAATAGCTATTATTATATTTCATCTTCACCCAAACTGTACAATATATGTGTAAAATTATCATAATTTTAGAGATAAGAAACTTGAAACCCAAAGAGGAAGGTAACTTGTCTTAGGTCACATACAAGTCTCTATTATCTTTGATCTTAAATGAAATGCCTCTCTAAGTAGTCTCATCGGGACAACAATGTACAAACACAGAAGAATGGTGTTACCATCTACATCAAAGTTCATCATCTTAAGTTAATTTTAAAGTTTTCCTTCTTCAACCTCCAAATCCAATTAACCTAGCAAATATAATGATTATTCTCCAATTTGATTATATTCATCAAACACACATAGAGCATACATCAGGCAGAGTCAAAAACTATTCTATCAAAGTTGAGTAGCAAGAGGCTTTTGCTTTCCCAGATAAAAGAAACGGGCAATTTGAAAGGAAGAAAAATTGATTTATATCCTTTATAAATCTAAAAGTAATGAAATATATTAAGTAAGATTAAGTCAGCAAATAGTTCTCATTCATTACACTTAGAATGCAGTGTATCTGCAAACGTACTCATTCATTTACACTTATCTAATTGTTACATATAGATCTAACAGATGAATTTTTAGTAACAGGTTTAAAATCAACACTCACTATAGCATTCACTATTTACCAGACACTGATCTAAGCACTATACTTATACTGTTTCAATTAATACTCAAAACAACCTTATGAAGTAGCTATCACTATGCCATTTCACAGGTAATTTAAGGTACTGTAGATTTAAATAACGTGTCAGAATCATCCTGGTAGCAAGAGGGGAAAAAAAAAGTTTGAAACAAGAATAAATCATCAACAATGTAGTTAAAAAAAAAAAGAATCATATTATTTTTTGACTTTCATACCTGGTAAAATAGCAAATATAGAAATCATTTCTTTGCACTAAAGAAAGGGAGAGGACAAACTCATCAATATATTTCTTTTTGTCCTTGTCTACACCACTTAAATTTAAATCCTTCATTTGTCTTCGATGCTTTACCTTGATCATGATTTTCACAAATTTCTAAAAAAAAAAAATGCAAGTGTCTTTCATATCAAGATGCTTTCTTCTTTTAATGTGTGTATTTTTGTTCTGCACAAATGGATAGCGGTAGGAGTTTAAGAGAATAGAAACCAGGACTCTAACAAGGACAGAAAGATCTATGGGTAAAATGCAGCATTCTTTCCCTCTGCCTCAAACATGTACTGGTTCAAATCCATATTTCCTAAGAAAGCTGGATATGTCTATTATTTCTTCTATAACCACTATATATTCCTTATCTTCCTCATAAAATCTCTTCACTAAATGGTTTTCTGTGGGTATTTCTAATGACTATATATTTAACTATCTCTATACTGTGGAGGCTATGGTACATTTGAGGAACAGCCACACCTGACTGGAGGGCAACTGGTGACTTTTCCCATTACTCAGAGAATGTATGTAAAACCAACACATCAAAGAAAAGTTTCTGTCTCTTCACTACATGACTTTGCTGGAGCTCATTTGCTCAAGTCTACTATTCTAGAAAGATATCTTAGAATCATATTTAAATTTAGTATCTATATGATAAATTTAGGACCCATGTATGGTATATACAGCAAAGAATTTGAAAAGCTGTTAAATAAATATTAAGTTCAACCTACATGATTTTGTATTGCCACTTCTACACTGTAACGTGTATGACATACAGTAATAATAGGGCTCATGTGCCAAATACAGTTTTACATTACTATAAAAAAAAAAGTCGTTCTTTGTCCCTTATAGCATTGAATTGGAGCAAAGGGGGGAAAGAACAGCAGCTTAGATAGTTTAACACATGGATATTAAAAGCATGTGTTTTATAACTCCATCTAAGTACTAACTCTGCAGTTTTCAGTATCATTTTGTGTACCAGGCCTTTCAATTTTATAAAAAATAAAATAACAAATTTTCTACTCAGTGATGTTACTGAAAATCAAATTATTTTTAAACAATGCAATTTTCTGTAATGGAAATGTACAGTCAACACAATATCATAAAATCTAATTTTTTTCACATGATTTCTACAAAAGTATTTGCAATTTCATTAGAGTTTAAATTGAGTTATTTTACTAATAATGTATCAAAACTGGTTTTTAGCCAACATCCAGTATTTATTTCTGAATTTTAAAACCTCAAATTACTAAAATATAAAACAGGAACTTAAGAACTTCAACATGTTAAAATAGGCAGAAGAATAAAGTACTTTGGACAAATGAGTCTTATTTACAAGATTATAACCATTTATTTTTATGATTATGAAAAAATAGTGAATGATGATAAACCCCTAAAAGTTGATAATCCTCCTATAAAGTAGTCCTGAGGGAAGCTTCAAAAGTAACTATAAGCGTCTCTCTGGTAAGAAGCATTAAAGGGGGAAGAAAGTTTAAAAATGGATTTAGAAAACAAATCAAGCCAACCAACAACATAATTTTTTCATTAGCTCACTAAACCATTTTAGGGTCAGACTGTGAATACAATAAAAGGAGGGAAATTGGTGGAAGAGTGGATTTCAGTGGGAAAAAAATAAAGAAGGATAGCACTTGATCATCACCCTATTTGATCACCCAATAAACAAGCAGAAATATATACGGGGTTGTATGATAGGTTAGGAGCACATAGAGACTGTGTGTGTGTGTGTGTGTGTGTGTGTGTAACAGAAAACTAGTTCACTATATAATCAATTTTAACATTGCACTGCAAATAATCTACACTCAAAAAAATAAAATAGGAACAAAAGACAGCATTACACATCTGACCTATAGATCAAATAGCAAGAAGAAAAGCAGGACTTTCCCGGGATTCCATCTCTAGAGGCAAACTTAATTCCAGAATCACGAGTTACATAAATATTTAGATACATCATTATGTTCTCCTAAAATCCTATATAGTGCTCAAGCAAGAAAACAAAAAAAAACTAAGTTTGAGAGGGAAATGAGTATCAAATACAAAGGCACCACTTAATACACTCTAAGAAATAACATGTTATTACACAGTAACTCAAGTCTCTCAAATAAAATATTCTAATATTAATAAGTAGCATATTGTGAATTTGCCACTACTTAAAACTTTTATTTCCAAAATCCAAATGGGAAACCTACCTCTCTTATTCACAGTATTATTCAAAGTATCAGAAACTTTTAAAGGTGGAAAGGAATGCATACATCAACCTGGTTTATTATCCCCAAGATAAAATAATGTGTCCAAGATTAAATGGCTAGTTAATAATGAAGTCAACAGTAAAATCAAGTCTTCAGAGAGGCAGCACAGGGGTCTTTACACTGCAGTGTAGATTTCTCAGTCACTGATTCCCAAAAGAAAAACTTAAAATCCTGTTTCACAGTCTCTAAGATTCCACACAACTATTCCAGTTCTTCACAAAGTATTTAAATAAAACATATACTATGACCAAATACAACAGCAAAATATCACATTTTAAGAAGCAGTTTGAGCATTTTCAATGCAAAAGGGTATAATCCATTATGAGACTATGAACTCCAATCACATACTCAGTTTTAGTTTTACTTAAACCAATTCACTTCTAGGGCTACGTACTCATAAATTTTATGCTTGTTTATCTTCTCTTGGTTAATTCTGAGAGAAATAAGAAATAGTTCATCATTCGCTTAGATATGACCTTTTGGGAAATTATCTCTTAACCTCACCAGTTTACTAATGAGTCTGGGAACACCATGTATACTTTAATGGCAATTCTTTGATCTAATTTTCTATTTCCTATTCTTATTTTTTTTTTAGTTTTAGGGATTTTTGTTTGTTTCTGTAGAAAAGGCTCTAATCTTTTGACCTTTCTGTGTGTAGAACACTTTTAGCTTGATCCTATTTTCTCTTAATTGTTAACCAAGAAATGTCATCTGTTTTGATATCCTTCCAAGAGATGGAGCTGTAGAGTTCCTCACAGAAACAGCAGGTGGTAACTGAAATAAGACTAGCAGAGGAGAGGCTGAAAGCCTGTGCTCTGAAAGCCAATGCCATCTTTCAAATCAAATTAGCACAAAGAAATATGAGTATATAAGTACAGTGAGCACCTAGTAAGGCACTCTGAGTTCCTCTAGATTTTATGAGGAGCACTGTAGGAAAATTCAGATACAGAAATAACACAAAATACAATAAATCCCCAAAGTATGACAGATTATAAAATAATTAAATTTATAGTGAAACTATTCAGTATTCTATCTTCATGAAAATAAATTAATCTTCATTTCTTTTAGGAAATAGAGTTCACATAGGAAAGAAATTATTTATTCAGTCAAATTATCTTTACAGTTCTATTCAAGATTTAGTAAGAGCCAGCCTGGTAATACATGCCTGTAGTCCCAGCTAATAAGGAGGCTGAGGCAGGAGAACTGCAAGATCAAGGTCAGCCTCAGCAACTTACTGAAACCATGTCTCAAAATTAAAATTATAAGGGAGGGGGAACTGGGGTACAGTTCAGTAGTACTGCCCTTGCCTAGCACCTGCAAGACCCTGGAAGTTCAAACCCCAGTACTGCCCCAAAAAGAGTCAATAAGAAAACTTACTCTAGATGAATCATAGGAGGGGCTTGGTTGACCACCTGTTCCCCAAGATGATGTACCTCCACGTTCATCCATACCTAAGGAAAGAAAAGAATGAAATACATAAATCCAAAAGGATATTTTGGTGGATGTTTTTGGTATGGTATAGCACAGAGTATAATTCAAATTCAATAAGTAAACATGCATTTCTGTGGAATTTGCTGAATACCAATCCTTGCCTCAGAAACCTGGAGAAAATAAGTTACTTCAGAGTACCTTCATCAGTACTCCAGTATTCTCTAAGTGATACCCGTGTAATTATGGAGTTTCGGAACTAAAATATTTCTAGACTTCTCCATTTCTGCTCCCAGTCATTGCTATTCCTATGAGTAGATTCGAAACTTTTTCTAGCTTAGTATTGCCTACATGAAAATATGAAACTTTGGCTCCTAAACCACAAAAATATGAATGAAGCAAGTCAAATAACTATCAATTTTATAAAACTGATTTCTATCAGATCAGTCATCAGATATTCCTAAATGGAGAGATCAAATTAAGTCAAACTGTATCAAACCAATATTAGTTATATCAAAATTAATCAAAACATGACAACTTACTCTTGTAATGTTGTTCTTCTCTAAAATTACACACAACCTAATTCCAAATAAACAGAACCACTTTTATGAAAGTCACAATAGAAAACTCAAAGTGAGAGATAAGTGACCATCACTAATAAAACAATTCATTATGTTTCTTAATGAAATTTCTTAAGCTTGGGTTTCATTATTTTACCTCCCCCTCAATTCTCAGATAAAGTTGCAAGAGTTGAAGATGTTCTAATTTGGTCATTTCGGCCTTTTCTTTTTTGATAACTCCAGTTTTCCCATCTTTGATTCCTAGGAGGGTACATTTTCCTAACCCCTTTTTAACTTTTTTTCTAAGATAAATATAAAACACTGACTTAGCTTCATTTGTGCATGTGAAAACCTAGTTGTTACAATGGCAACAATCTGGTAAATTTAGGCCTTCTCTCTCTTTCAGAATATTCCTGGAAGTCCTCTGCAATTTAGGTAAAATTGTGGGTGTGATAAATAAAATGCCACAAACTCTCTGGTAACTTGCCATGGTTCCCAAAGTCCTTTTATAAGACATAATTACCAATTCAAGGCATGGGTAACAAAAAAAAAAAAAAAAAAAAAAAAAGGAAAAGGGGTGTGAGTTTCCAAAGCAGAATGTCCTAATTAATAATTCAGTTCTTAGAACCCTATTCTTTTTTTGTAAGTCTATACTTTTTGTACCAAGTGATTAAGGTATGTTTTAATAATTCTTTAAAAAAAGGGGGGGGGGTTAAGAGAAAGCATGGTGTTTCATTCAGTAGTTATGTATGTCTGTGGTTTCACTTACCCTGGTGAACTGCAATTACAAAATACTAAATGGAAAATTCAACAAATAAATAATTAACTTTTTAATAACTTTTATTACAAGTATATCTAATTGTTCTATTTTACTATTAGTTGCTGTAACCTTTCACCGTGCCTAACTTAAAAATTAAACTCTCTGGTAAGTATATATATGTATAAGGAAAACAAGTATATACAGAGTTTGGCCTTAGAATATATCCCCTGCAGCTAAGAGGGAGCTAGTGTACAGATAATATTCCAGTTATAATTTCAACTGAACCAGAAGATTTAAAAACAGAAATTATATATAAAAATTCAGAATGTTCTGTTCATTCTTGAAGAATTCTTAATAAAGTTTCAAATTTTAAGAAAAGCATCTACTGATATGGGAAGTGTCATGTAAAAAATACTTTATGATCATCTCTCCAGTATCACCAATTACCTATGAACTATGTTCCAAGCATTTTCTTTATAATCAACACTATAGAATGGCAGACAGAATTCCTATGAAACCCAAACAAAAACAAAGGCTACTATTCACTTACAAAACCCACTAATATATAATGTTACATGAAAGTGCAAATAATTTTATGAAAATTTATAAGCAAAAATATCACATTTTCATTGATCATATAATGAACTTATTTTGATTAGTCCCATTCTAATGAAAACAATCAGACCATAATTAATTCTTTATATAATTAAATTTTCTTATAGCAAATGATTAATAAATGTAAGGCTTCCGTGTTATGCTGAATACATTTTGTAAAAGAAAATACAGAAAAGAAGGGTGCTAGCTACATATGAATCTCAGGCAAAATTAAAGAGAGACATGAAATTCTCGAAAACCACATACTCTATTTTCATTAAGTGGTTCCAGTTTCTTCCACAGAGAAACATGCAGATTAATTAAATTAAATGGTAATTAGGTAATTGAACCACCAGCTAAAGAGCACTACATATCACTGCTCTTGGACATGGCAAGGGGCTTAAAGGATGCTATAGAATAACAAGGATCTGGCTAGGTTTAAACTCAGAGCTCTGTACTTTTATTGTTAACATATTCAGACTCTAAGTAAATGGTCGTGGCTGGCACTGACAAAGACAAGAGTCATCTTTTCGTATCAATGACTCTTTTTTGCTGAAGACAATGGATGTATAAACACAGAAATATGACAGGAATAATAAACCATCGAAAGCTTTAGCCTAAGACCAAGGTAAGCAGAAAAAATAAATTTAACATAAAATATGAACTTCTTAAAACAAATATTATACAAATCAGTCAAAATCTGATAAACAAGAAAATACACCACAGTTACAATACAATGATAAGGAGGGGGCAACATTTCTGTTAAGATGTATCTGAAAATATGTCATTCCCATATATTTTCTTTCATTTGCAAGTCTAGTACAGACATGTCAATTCAACAATTTTAGAGAAGCTAGCTCCTTTACAGACTTAATTAACAGATGTTAGAGAAAGTTTAGAAATAACTGAATGGTAGAAACAATTTGAGTATTGTTGGAACTTTCTAGTAAGTTAATCTATCCTGTTTCTATTCAACAGCATTTTAAAGGAGTAATCAATAATGTATATACAAATTAAATGTTCCTTTCCCTTTTAAAATCTTTAATATATATAGAATTTCTTAGTATCTGCCTTTCTGAATGGAACCAATTTAAACAAAATCTAATGTTTTTATTTCATGTGCCTCATTTAAAAAAGCATGGTTACTTTTATTTAGTATTTTCCAGTAAAGAATAAACATGGAATTTTAGCTTCTTTTTAAAAAATCTTTTTATTAGTTGTTAATGAACCTTTATTTATTTATTTATATGTGGTGCTGGAGATCAAACCCAATGCCTCACACATGCTAGGCAAGTGCTCTACCATTGAGTCACAACCCCAGTCCTAGGCTTCATTTTTTAAACCATGATTTGTGAATTTAATGAAAGCAATCTGCCACCCTCAGTAATTAAAAGCAAACCAGAAATTATACATATACCAACATTTCTCTAAGAGGTTGGGACCTTTGAGAAGGAACAAAAAGTGGAAACTACTTTTCAAAATGTCAAAAAGTAAGATTCTTTGAGAAACAGATAGTCTTTATCTAGCATTAAATTATTCCCTTTTCAATAAAAATCTCAAATACAGTCTACCTGCTTCCTTATTACTGCCAACACCACCACCATTTGTTTTCGAGTGAGGACTCAATCTACAGTCAATCATAAAATCATCTCACAGTTTCTAACCCAATCCTTCCCCTTCATGGTGCTAAAACAGAGTCCTTCCTATAGGTTTTTCTAAGTTTTCATCCATTACCACAAACTAGAAGCAAATTCCTTTTGAGGGAAATGATTTTTGTATGCCCTAAACAGCTGAGGTTCCCCCACACCACCCCCAGAGGCCCTGCAAAGATTATGAACACTACAGAGTTTGAGCACTTGAGGGAGGCATTACTCAAGATGTGATTAGGGAGCTGGGACAGTAGCTCAGTGGTAGAGCGCTTGCCTCACACTTACAAGGCACTGGGTTCAATCCTCAGCACCACATAAAAGTAAATAAAGATGTTGTATCCATCTACAACTAAAAATATTAAAAAAAAAAAAAAAGATGTGATTGGGTAAAAGGTTCACAAAAAGGCACAAAGCTGCTGACACAAAAACCCTGTTTCTTCTCCTCAAACTTGTCCCTGGAAAATCGAAGGCTGCGGTAAATAGAGAAGGAAGGCTGGAACTGGGAAAATATTTTACATAGTAGTGGAGACTACCAAGCTGAGAAACAATGAAAAGAAGAAAGGAAGGAGGGTAGTAATTATGATATCCCTACAGCAAATGCAATAAGAAAACAAGTCAATATGGCCACACTGCTTAGGCATCATGCATCAGAGTCCAGCCCTGTGGAAAACGAATACATATGGAGTTGGGAGGAAAAGCACAGGGGTGCACATATACCTTTATTCCCTCAATCTAGCAATAAAATCAAGTTTTTTATTCTAGCAAGTAAAACATATTCCAAAAATAGCAAACTCCAGCACTGTCACAAATAAGTGATAAGTAATATGCTCTGCAGGATTACCATCTGCTATAGGCGGATTCAATAAATGATTGGATGAGAGAAATCTGATTGGAGATAACTATATCTGATAACCAAAGCTGTGAAAGTGTCTGTCTTCAATAGTTTTCTTTATTCAATTGTTCAAGTAATGATGATATTCCTTTAGATAAGATTCAAAGGTTGCAATAAACTTACATAATACCCATCTAAACACCCACCACCAACATTTTTCATTGTAGTTTTTAGATTTTTAAATACACATGAAATAATCTATCAATGTGTTCTTCCTGAATTTCACTACAACACAGGATAAATTAGAATAACAAGTTCTTTGTTATTTTGCTGCAATTATTTTAAAAAGGTGGAAAGGCTAGGGAAATGTTAGTATCATTTGTTAGTATCAAATGTTAGAAATTTAAGAAAAGATATACTGCCTTGTCTAAGGTATATAAGTGGTTCTGAAGGTTTTGCTTTTATTTACAAGAGATTCTGGGCAACGAACTGTCAAATAAAAAAATCTAATTTAAAAACAAAACACATATGTGAGAAATTAAGTCCTGTAAAAAGATTAGAAGGAATTGGCTTCTCAGGTCACCTTTTAAAATTCAAGTACAGTTTTTGTTTGGCATTGTTGAAAACAAGGATTTACAAATACATATTCTCCATTAAAGTCTTTAGTGACAAAATACAGTGAACTATGATACCAAATGTCTCATCAAGAATATGACCAATTTTGAAAATAATCTCCAAAGAAACGCTATTGTTAATAGCCACATTACTGTGATATAAATGCCACATAAAGGTTTAACTAAACATGGAAATCTACTGATTTAATTTTTAAAAAAACAGGAAGATATAGAGCCATAAGGAAATGCCAAGTCCCTCTAAGAAAAATAGGAACGACCCGATGACCAAGAATTGAAATTAACAAGTTCCCGGAGGGCAACTTGGGAATTATTTAGTGGAAACCATCTAGTGACCTGATAGGAGATTTATTCTGTCCAAAGAAACATAAAAATATTGAACTCTCTCTGAAACTCCTCTTGAAACAGCCATCAAGTTTTTGGTAAAAGGAAGGGTCTTCCCACTGCACCCGAGAAGCAAGTAGAACACTCCTCCCCAGTTTAAACACCAAAGCCTTGCACCTACGCAAGTGTCACCTGTGTTCTTCCAGAGATGCTAAACATGATCAATTCGATTAAAAAAAAGGGGCGGGGGTGATACCTCTGTGATTCTGAATGTAGCTCAGCCCCCAAACAATTCACTTCTCAGTCTCAATGGTAAATCTAAGATTTACCTTGTAAACATCTCCAAATCTGATTTTGGCACCTTTTTAACATAACCAAATCATCTCTAACCTGGATTACTGTAACAGCTCCTAAATGGGGTTCCTTTTACTTGCTTTTCCTATAGTCTGTAATCTCTACACAGGAATCACAATGGCCTTTTAAAAACAAATCAAATCTTGTGCTCTGTACTAATGGTTGCTTCCCATCAAATTTCAAATCTAATCCAAAGGCCTATAATGTTGTACGGGTTTCACCTCCCACCTCTCTGACCTCATTTCCTACTATTCTTTCTCTTGGAACACTCTATTTCAACCACATGGCCCCTGCTTTTTTGCTCAAACACATGAAGCACACTCCTTCCTTGGCGTCTTTTCACTTATGCTTTCCTCTTTCTTAATAAAATGCTTCACATTACACATCTAAATGGTCTGTTGCCTTCATCTCCTTTTCAGATTTCTGCTCAAGTGCCATCTTGGGTATAAGGATAACTGTTTTGACTTTTTCCCCAGACTGAAAGATCCACAAAAACAAGAATATATTCTGGGACTGGGGTGGTTCTAGCTCAGTGGTATAGCACTTGCCTAGCATGTCACAAGTTCCATCCTCAGCACTACTAAATAAAATAAAATAAATAAATAAGTAAATAAATAAATATTGTATCCATCCACGACTAAAAATATTTTAATTCTGTGTTTTTTTAACTATTTATATTTTTGGCACCTAAAATAGTGTCTGGCACACAGCAGGTACCAATAAGTATTTGTGGAAGAACGTGTGTATTTAGTAAAAATAATATAATTTAATAAAATAGAACTAAAATTGGTTCAGCACTTATTAGCTTACTATTCTTTGGTTCATAATCAAAACCAATATTCTAAAAAACTAAAAAATATTCTGAAAATTATACCAAGAAGCAGTTAATCTGTAAACAACTATGTCACAAGTAACTACCCCAAAGAGCAAAAAAGCATTAGAGAAACTGAAGTCCTCATTTGCTTGGCAGCTAAACCACTCCGGAGACAATGCCGTATTTCTGAAATGATCCTGTCACATGACCTAAGAAAAATCACTCTGTATTAACTCTCTTACATCTCAGGTATGCTGGCATAAGTGGCATTTTAAATTAAATTTTGTATATTGAATTTAAAATATATATAAAGTTTCATATCTTCATCATGATATTTACAAATGTGATTAGAAATATAATGATTCTCTGAAATTCAGTAACTCATCCTTCATATTCCTCTAACCAATCGGTTACTCATATTATTTTTACCTCGGCATTATTATTCTAGTAACTATTTCATTTGTTCTCTTCACATACACAGTTGCTCAGGTTTTATTCTTCTATCATGTTCATTCTAATTCACAGTTAACATTGTTAATACACAAATCTTGCCACAAATACAAGCTGGATCAAATACAATCATTCTTCAAATGTGATCCTTTGCCACTCCACGAATAAAACCACACTCCAGAGCATGGTATTCTTCCAGGTTGTCTCAATCTACCTTTTCAGATTCACTACTAACGCTTCACAAACTCAATCTCCATTCTCAAGACATTAATCATTCCCTAAACATGTGAAGACTGATCAAACATTCATATTCTATCTCCACTATTTCCTAGCCCTAGAAAATCCACCCTAATCTTTTCTCCCACCTATTGAATTTATGTGATTCAAACTAATATTAAATGCCCCTCCCCTGTGAAGTGTTCTCTACTAATTCTAAAACAATCACACTTCTTTTCAGAAATTAATTTGCATTTATTTTGTCTTAAACACAAAGGACTCTTACAACATATATCCAACCAACAAAACTTTACAGCATGGAACATATTTGTTCATCTCTGTATTCTTCTGGTACCTAGCAGAAGTGTTGTATTCTGCATTTAGATGTCTACTGAATAGTTAAGGAAATGTAAAATTAGTGCACTCACAAGACAACCTGTCATAAGAATTTGGAAACAAAAAAGGAAGCTTAAAAAGACTAAAATAAAACAATGATGTCAAGCAATCTGAGTTTTCAAGAATTAGTAAAATAATAATTATTATTATTTTAAAGGAAATATTATTTTAAGGGCAGATTATAAAGATGTAGGGGAAATCTTAGAAGTGACCAGAAAACTCTGCTTTCAATATGGTACAGTAAGCTCTTACAAATAGCTACAATAAATTCTGGAGACAGATAGAAAGACACACATACACACAATTTTTCCTCAGTGTCTATGGGGTACCAGGATAAGTGAGTTGCTTTTTAATAGGTCTCAGAGACCAGAACAGGTGAGTTTCCCATTCTGAAAACTTTGTCCTGCAGGCAGGCATCCATAACCTGAAGCTACTACAATTACAACAGAAAATCCATTGTCTTTCTGGCCTGAAGAAAAAGAGGACAGAGCCAGGACAACCACAGTCACCAAAAAGGACAGAATTCCAAAAGGAAAAAAGACAAAATAAAAGGCGGGTACAAATTTTTGGTATATATCTGCTCCAGTCTTTAGGCCCATGTTAACAGGGCAGGTCCAAGTCTGTTTGCAGCGGACAAACAATCAAATTGAGATCTGAGCAGTTGCTATTCTCAAACAAGTTAGAATTTCACTTTGAGTTTACCCAAATTAAAGGCTCACTAAAACAAAGAAAACTTCTTGAAGGAACATGAAATAAACCAAAATTTCCACAAATAACATTGATAATATCCCAAATTCCTTGATAGTAAAATGTGACTCAAACTCAAGTGAAAAGAGGTTAAGTTCAAAATGACATGTTGGGATTTTTAAACAAGGACATTAAAACTGATACTATAAACGTGCTCAATGAGGAAAGGACATATGTTTGCAATGAATGAAAAACCTAGTGATCTCAAAATTAAAACACTTTTAAACAGCAAATAAAATACCTAAAATAAAATTTCCTAGAAGGGCTTAAGAGAGAATGGAGACAACAGGATAAAGAGTAAGTGAATCTGATGACAGATGAATAGAAATTATTCAACTGAAGAGAAAAAAACGATGAAAATAAAATGACCAGGGCTTCAGAGACCTAAGGGAAGATACTAAAAGGTTAACCATAGGTATAATGACAGAACCCAAAACAAAAAAAAAAAAAGGTAGAAAAAATATTTTAATGATGACTTACCCCCAAAATTCACAAATGTGACAAACTTACCAATTAAAAACTCTACTCAGTCAAAATCAAACGGGTCAAATACAAAGAAAACCAAACCCGGGCATATCAAAATCAAGCTGCTGACAACCAAAATTAAAGAGAAAATGATCTGAAAGAACTATATTACATGGAGAGAAACAATTCAAATTACTACAAACTTGTCTTCAGAAGCAATGGATGCTAACAGATGTTGGGAAAACATCCTCAAAAGTTGGGGTGGGGCACGAAGAGAGGGAGAGGGAGAACAACTATCAACTAGATTTCTAAGCCTAGCAAAAGTATCCTTCAAGAATAAAGATGAAATAATGACAATTTCAAGTGAAAGAAAATTTAAGAATTCATTCCCAACTAACTTGGGTACAAAATATAGTAAGATAAGTTCTTCAGGCTGAAGGAAAATGTTATCAAAGGGAAACCTGAATCTTGAGAAAGGAAAAACAAGCACTGACACAGTAAATAAAAAGGTGTGTTTTAATGTCTTTAAAACAGCTGTTTTTAAGGAAAAATAACATTCTCTCATAGGAGTCACAATGCATTTAAATATAATACACAAGGTAGTAACGGGATAGAGGAAGATAGTAAGTGAACCCATAAGATAAATCCGTAAGGTCAAAAGATTTCTGCATTTTAAGTGAAGTGGTACAATATTAACTCTAAATAGTCTGTGAAAAGTTAATGATGTATTTTAACAGCTCTAGAGAAGCTAACAAAAACAAAAGGCAGAGGCATTGTTAAAAAGTCAGCAAAATAACTAAAATGGGAGTCCAAAGAAAAGCCAAATGCCAAAAAAAGAATGAAGATATAGTGAAACAAAATACACAGAAAACAAATAAATTAGTAAGACCTAAATCCAGTCACACAATAAAACATTCCATTTTTATCTAGAAGAAAGAGAAGCAATCAAACATACTCCTTCTTTCAGGGACAGCACACCTCATTGCTCTGTGAGCTCATAAAGTTCATGCTGCTGCTCTTCTTGAACAAGGCAACTATATTTGGGTTTGGCGGTTAGAAAAAAGATGAAAACATTACAATTGCACTTACACATTAAACAAAAAATATAGTGTTTTACCAATGTGAAAACTGCATACAAAGGTTTTTTGTTTGTTTTTATAGTACCCATTATGATCATAAGTCAATACCAATAAAGCAGTTTCTATATAACTATCAAGTACATTTTAGTGAATTTTTGCTGATTACCTAACACAATATGCTATTTAAAAACAGCTGTGTGAGCAATTACTATTCTTAACTTAATTCTACAAACAATTCTATTCATTTCCTGTAATGAGGCCCCTGTACTCCCTGTGTTCAGGTCTTAGACCATTAATTCCTATAATGGCAACATACTCTGCCTCTCCAAAGGAACTCCATAAAAATATTCCTTTCATATTTTCCCTATATTAAAAAAAATCTCTTCCTTATATACCTTTCGAATTACTAATCATTTTTTTCCATATTTATAAAATAAAATTCTACATTCACCACTTCCATTCCTGACCATTTACACACTGTAATTTCCTGCTATCCAGCCTCTTCCTAGACCATACCAGCAAAACCTAGTGTCAGACACACACCAGGTTCTTGGTGAATATTTGTCCACAGGATAAAAATGAATTCTTTCAAGTTATCAAAAGCATCCTAATTTTAAAAACATATATATTTATATATATAAAACATCTATATTTATATATATAAAAACATATATATTTATATATATAAAATAAAGGCTGTGCTCTTGGTCTTCATTTCTTGAGTCTCTATAGCAGAGATCAGCAAACTTTTTACCAGACAGCAAATATTTTAGGCAATTACAGGCTGACTGCTCTCCATACCAAGTCCTCAACTCTACTACTGTAGTGCAAAGCACTACATAGACAATATGTAAACAAGTAGGCATGGCAGTGTTCATAAATTTTATTTATGAAAACAGACAATGAACCATGGGCTGTATTTTCCCCTGTTCTAAGATATCTGAAATTACTAACTACTTGGCCTCTCTCAGATTTAACCTTTGGGTCTCTCTCTATCCTTTCACTTCTGTTAGGGAAAGAAAAAAAAAAAAAAAAAAAAAAAAAACGAAAGCACCTGTCCTTCATTATGTGTTGTGATTTTATGCTCTAACCCTTGGATGGCTCGTTTAGTTTTATGATTTTGTCCTCTTTGAATGATAAATTTCCAAATGCACATTCCCAGTACATTCCTAGTCTTAAATTCAGTTCTGCACTTTGGAAATGAATAGAATTGTTTGAAGAATTAAGTTAAGAATAGTAATTGCTCACACAGCTGTTTTTAAATAGCATATTGTGTTAGGTAATCAGCAAAAATTCACTAAAATGTACTTGATAGTTATATAGAAACTGCTTTATTGGTATTGACTTATGATCATAACAGGTACTATAAAAACAAACAAAAAACCTTTGTATGCAGTTTTCACATTGGTAAAACATTGTATATTTTTTGTTTAATGTGTAAGTGCAATTGTAATGTTTTCACTTTTTTTCTAAATTCCTATTGAAAGCATTCATTTTGAGTACCTTGCTGTAACTTAAAAGTCATAATATCTAAAGCCAAATTCATCAAGTAACTTTCCTCCTATGCCTCTGGACAATATCCCACCCTTATTAATATTTCTAACACCACAAGTAGTACTATAATCATCCAAGTCAACCATATTTGTAAACTGGCATCATCTTTGATTCCCCTTCCCTTCTCTCTCCACTCTCCTTACAATTATTTTTTTCTTATGAATATCTCCTGTCATCTTTTTACATTTTTACATTTGTGCTCTTGTGCTGTATATCTATTTAACTCTTGTGCTAGAGACCCTCTTAATCATCCTAAAACACAATTTCATAACACATCACCTGCTTCTAATATAATCTTCCTAAAATACTCCTCCAAAACCCATTACTCCCAGATTTAAAAGGTAAATCAGCATTTTCAGTGCTTCACTGTCAAGAGAATAAATCTCAAATTCAACCTGAAATGGAATGCTTATTCTAATCTGTTCCACAAGTGTTTATTGTAAACAGTGCTAGATTTTGTCCCTCCTATGTTTAAAACCTTTGAACATCCAGTGAGGGTCTAACCCTCAGTCAAAAAAACGTTAATTTTCTTACTACGGCACACATTACTGTCATCATGCAGGAAGGAATACAGGCACTGGGAAAAGATGATAAAGAACCACAGACTCTGTCTTCAAAGAGTGACATTCTACTGTCTTACCATTCGAACACGCTAGGTTACACTCAACTGTAATCACAAGGCATATTAATACTTCTACATGGTTTCAGTCATGAATATTTCATGACTCTTAAGTGTTTCCATCTCACCACTTAATTAAATCTCACTAGTTCAATGCTCACCTTAAATTCCACATTTTTTGTACAACTTGTCCAGCCTCCCTAACCCTTATTAAGTTCTCCTTAATACCAGTATCATGTTTATAAATCTGTATCATACAGAATTTATACATTGTTTCTTGAGTCAACATCAAATAACATGTCTCAAATTAAGAGTAAAGACCATTTTCAGTTCTTAAGCTGTTATTACCTATAATATTGAATAGTATAATAGTACTAAAAGCAGCAATAAAAGTTTTTATATACACAATGACACTTCTACTCAATAAAAGAATTGGTTTCCTAGTAGCAGATTTAACCTTTTACTTACCCACTTACATTCATTTCACTCCTGATAAACACCATGATTTTGCAAGGCAGTTTTTATAAAGGAAACAACTGATGACCAAGAATCAGAACAAAAGTAAACACACCAAAAGGGCACTCAGCTGAAACCCCTGACAAATTAGCACAGTGCTCTAATGGAATAAATTAGAGCACTCATGCATATTTATTATTGTAACATGTATGCAAAAATTATTGCCATGAACAGATTTCTAAATTTTCAACTATTAGAGTCTAGACCTTAAAAAAATAAAGTGTTTTAAGAATATTCTCAGTTTATAAGTGAATAGTTTTATCAATAAGCTCTCCCAACATTCATTTTATTTTAGAATCAGTTAAAATTAGTTGGAAAAGTTGGTCTTTATCTATGTAAATAAAGCCTTGAGAATAATCAACCAATGTAATTACACTAGAGAAGAAACTAAACTCTTCAGAAATTAACAGAAAGCAAAACTTTTATAACGCATTTTCTACATTTCCAACACGAAATAAAAAACTACTAGATGTGTAGAAAAATAAAAATTTGACCATTAGTCTAGGAAAAAAGTGTGCCATGCAAACATACAGAGATGACACCAATGCTGACATAAGAAAAATTTTAAAGCAGTTATAAATATTCAAAAAATGGTTAAAAAAATGAATGAACAGATATAGAAACTCTGCAAACTATTTAAAAATAGCATTCTAGAATCAAAAAATACAATAGTTGAAAATTTCACTGAATAAGCTTAACAGTGGATAAAGCAGAATGATGAAATGAAATCAAACTGAACACAGATCAATAAAAATTAAGTAGGAAAGCACAAAAATATTGTAAAAATGAATAGAGCATCAGTTATCTATCAAACAACGCTAAAAGATTTAAAACATGGAGTATCAAAGTAAACTGGAATGAATAAACTGGCAAAATGTTCTCCAAAATCAGTGGAAAACATCGACTTGCAGATATAATTTGCTGAGCAATCTCTAAGCAGAACCATAAAGCAAACCTCACCAATGTGCACAATTGTCAAATGCTAAACTGCTTGTGCAAAGAAAGAAATTCTGAATTTCACCAGAAAGAAAAAAGACAATTTACATTAAGGGGAAAATGATACCAAGAAAGACTGACTTGTCATCAGAAACAACTGAAGGCCATAAAACAGTGGAATGACACCCTTAAAGGGCTCAGAGGAAAAACAAAATCACAGACCAAAATCTCAGAATCACAGACCAAAAATGTAAACTGCAACACACACCAACTGAAGTTTTTTAGAGAGAAGGAAAATAATATGAGATAAAATTTGGATCCACAAAAATTAAAGAAAAATACAAATAGTGAATATATGAGTAAAGATAAAAGACTGTTATTCCTCTCATCTTTAAAATGCATGTGATTATTTAAATCATAAATCATGAGGTCCCTTTGAAACCTTCATGGCATTTTTAGAACAAAGAACATAAAAGGGTAAATGGAACAATACCTGTCTAGATTCTTAATCTTATACTGACATAATAAAATATAAACACTGGATACACTGTGATAAGAGTATATATCATAATCCCTACCAAAATCCCTGAAAATAGTTAAAGGAAGTACACCTAAAAATCCACTAGAAGAATTAAAATTGAATACAAAAACCATTTGATTAATCGAAAAGAAGAGAGGTACCAAAATATTTACTATGATGGAACTGAATATAACATACCAATGAGTACAAAGTGTTAGAATGTAGAGCAACTAGAACTCTCATAAATTGTTAATGGGAGCATAAATTGGTAAAATAAATTTGGAAAATTCTTTGGCACTTTTTCAGGAAGTTAAAGATACTTCTACAATATGACCTAGAAATTCTACTTACAGTATTTAGCCAGAAGAAATGAACACAAATAGAATTTCACAGAACTATTTATAGGAGTTTTATTCAAAATAGCCAAAGCCATGAAATAGCCCTAATGCCTTAGAGATACTACTCACAGTAATTAGCTAGAAGAAATGAACAAAACCAGAATCACATAGAACTATTTACAGGAGCTCTATTCAAAATAGCCAAAACCATGAAATAGCCCTAATGCATAGAGATACCTAAATGGATAAATATATGGTTTATCAACACAATGCAATACTACTATTCAGCAACAGAAAAACTACTACCTTAATGGGTCTTTTCAGAAAAAGAAACCAGACACAGAAGAAGATATCCGGTATCATTCTACTTATATGACAATGTAGAAACAGCAGAACCAATCTAAAAAATGATTTAGAAAACAAAACCTCAGTGGTTGCCTGGGATGGGTAGGGACTGGCTGGAAGGGACATGAAAGATTTTTCTAGAGTGCTGCAAGCTGAGAAGTAAACTTCGAGATGGATACCAATGAGAAAGAATTCCACTGGGAAATGTTGTTATTGAACACCTATGATGAGCTAAAGGAAGTACGAAGAGGTGGAGGGAAAAGCTGAACTGTGATACAGTATCAACAAATGCCTCAGCTTCTCATGTGGGAGTTCTGGGACTGAGAGAGTCTTTGGAAATTACCATAAATTGCAGCAAGTGGACCAAGAACTTTGAACCTCTAGTCTTAGCCACCCCCATGCCCAGCCCCCACACATACCAAAGATCATGGTGTCGTGGATATACATTGTCCCCAGGATGTGGATTATGACTATAGACGAAATGACTCTCTTCAGCAGAAGGTAATTCTTGAAGAGCAACACTGGGGGAGATATCTACCATACTCCCAGCCAGCTGGAGGAGTAAATGATCAATCCTGGAAGCCCTCCGCTCTAACCACTACAAGTCATGAGTGAATAGCTTTATATCTCTTTTTTAAATATATTTTTAGTTGTAGTTGGACATAATATCTTTATTTTATTTATTTATTTTAATGTGGTGCTGAGAATCAAACCCAGTGCCTCATATGTGCTAGGCAAACATTCTATCATTGAACTACAACCCCAGTCCAACAGTTTTATATCTCGACTGAAGTACTGGTTATAGATGCATACATGTAAGAAATTTAACAAATTATACACTAAAAAATCCATCTGTTTCACTGCATTCCTGAAGGTTCCCAGAAAAGAAGAAATGCACATTTAAGTCAAACAAATATCAAGTCATGCTCACTACCAATGTAAATTGATATATTTTGAAAAACTACTAAATAGTAGACGATGTATGCTTTTTTTCAAGATAGAAAAGACAACTTAGTCTTCCACTATGGTTAAAAAACTGCAGGGGAGAAATATGAGTGGTAGCCTAAGATTAATAAATCCATCCAATTACAACTAGGAGATTAACTGAATTTGAAGAGTGAAGAGATAAATACAATGTTATTTTTGAAAACAATGCAAGTGAAAGGTATAAAAATTCATGTTGTAAACATGTGATTTACACTCAAGAGGAAAAAAAGGTTTTTTCAGCTGAGGCTAGCATTTTGTTAATAAAATCTTAAGAAATACTTGTTTTCCTGACAAACCAAGAATTATTTTCTGATATTTTTGAGATATTGCAGTACAAAACTAGTGTCTAATATCTACAAGCTGATCTTTGTTGCTCAAGGTTGAACTCTTCAATCAACCACTTTCTTGCTCATTTACCTGTATTAGTTTCTTTTATATTAGAATCTTCAGTAAACTACTCAAATTACTTTTGAGTACATTTAAGTGTATAAAATCATTATCCTGTACTCTCTGAAATGAAGACAGTAACCAAGAGAGAACATAAGAAAGCCTACTTACTAGAACTGTTTGTAGACCTACTTCTTTGTTAACCCAGAAATACAGGAAAGGGGCTACAATCTCAAGATTTTATTCTCTAAACACCAAAGATAACCTGTTTGTATTTCTGAGTATCATTTAAAATTTTTCTAAGTATCAAATAGAATACTTCTTAAATAAATCCTTTGGGGAAAAAAAATGGTGATGACCAAATGCTAGCAACTTATGTTTAGCTGACAATATTTCTCCAAGTAGGAACTCATTCGTTTTAAGTGTTTCACAGCCTTTGGCTGAGTTGGCTATGATCCTCCTCATAAAATCTTCAACCCAAAGAACTTGTACATATTAAAGACATGATTTACATGCATTTCTGCTGAGAATCAAGGAAATTGATGTGGGTTATAGATTTCCTCAAATATGTCAGTCCAAAACCCAGGAAAGAGACAGTGATACATAGAGTTATAAAGCTGTTCAGAGTTTCTTTAGTTGGAAGAAGGGAAACACAATATTCCTTTATGTCACAGTAACAGAAACATACAGGCATCTTTCACCAGCTCAGCAGGTGAATACACACGCTATTCTAAGTGTACATCTCCATATAAAAAGGTACTGCTTCCCATCTCCCACTCCTTGTTAGAATCAAAATGGAATGGCTTCAATCATTACTTTATCCAATTTTATACCCATGAGCAGTATCAAATACCATAGTTGTTTAGTTTCCTTTCCACCTGTCCTCAATATCTGAACCCCTTTTCCTTCCAGACTTTCTTCAAAACAGCATTCCTCTCTTTCATCAGAAAGACTTCCAGATTTCCTGCTGTCCCAGAAAATCCTCTCCATATCTCTTTTGGTGTACTTATTGTTGGAGAAAGATATTTATTGATAATGTGAAGGAAACCTGACACATCTAACTTTTAATATATTTATTCCAATAGTTTAAGACTACCAGAAAAATGGATCTGACTGATTTTCTTCCATACCAATTTTCTGACTTCCGCACCAAAGTTTCTGACTTTCTCCTTGTCAACAGAGAAGCAGAATATAATGAACTCTGTAATTACCAATGTTTGAAAGAAGGGTTCAGGAATAAAAGTTTTACAGTCAGCTGATGCCTGGTGTTGACATTTACTAGTTATGTGATGACCCTATTCTAAGTGTATTTCTTTGTCTATAAAATGGGGTTTCATAATAGTACAGAGTGAGGTTGGAGAATTGAATTTATAAGGCACTTAGTACAGTGTCTGTCAATAAAGGTAAGCTATCTGAAACTGTATGAAAGCCTTTACAATCCACGGTTACAGAACTTTTTGGAAAATTTTGCCACTGAATAAATTTGTGGGAGGTGGCCATCTGTTGCTTAATGAAGCAGTCAGGTGTAAATTGGATTTTCCATTTGTGGTACTGTCTCTTCAAATTGTTGTTCTTATCTGATTGTGATATTTATTGATAGCCTGCTGTTTACATTGATTGGTACTTTCTGTGTTTCAAATTCCCCAATAATAATGACTTATTTAAACATTTATTTATAGCAAATGATACATAAGATAATGTCCCTCAATGTCTGACCACATAGCTTAGCACTGACACAATCCTGGACCCACTGTTCTTTGAAGGTTCCCATGCTCTACGAAGACATTCAAGTTTCCCCCAAATCAACCTTTACTTCCCCTGCTTTTATGAGAAAAAAAGGCTAGAATATGAAAAGTAATGGTATTTGTAACATGAGAAATAAAAGAATTTGAGGTAGCACTCCATAGTTCAAGTTGTGTGACTTGAATATCACACCATTTGTGCCTCAATTTCCTCATCTGTGAGAACCAGTCAACAACATATAAAGTGATTGGAAAGCATCCTGCAAGTAATAGTTTCTAAATACTTATAATTATCTACCCTCACAAAACTATCTCCCTGGACTATTTCACTGAGTCATTTTAAAAGATTAAGGTAACACATGATAGGAAATATTATCATTATGTCACTGTTTTGCACAATGATCTAATTACCTGTTTCCCAAAATTTATCAATTTCTAGTCAATATGCATTTACCAAAGATCTGAGTCAAAATAATTTGTCATTTACTCCTCTATCAAGTTTCTTTTTTGTTTTTTTACACTGTCTGTGGGGTGTTTCAGCACTACAAATTTAGCAAGTTAAAGTCAACAAAACAGACCAAGTTTTATCCCAATATTCCCACTTCCATATTACATCCAGCCTCAAGATACATACAGGTTAAGCATTTCTAATTTGAAAATACAAAATGCTACAAAATCTGAAACTTTAAGAATATCAGCATATTTTAGATATTCAGAGGAGGGGTGCTTAACCAGTTCAGTCTATGTGAATATTCCACAGTTCAAAGAAACTCCATTATCTCAAAAACTACTGTTCCCAAACATATCAACTTCATGAACCTTTGAAAATACTGAACTGTTTCCAAGAAGATGATGTCATCCTACAATAGTCCTCTAATAAACTAACCTAAAAAATCACACAAACTGGAAGTCAGAATGAAAGGTTTCAATTCAAAGTAAAAATGGAAACAATTTTAATAAATTAATTTTTAAAAAATGTATGAAAGACTGAAAAAAATTATGTTAATAGCTAGCAAAGAAAAAATATTGAGATCAATCAGTCACAAATCTGAAACACTCTTGGAGCATGATGACTCACTCAACAACAGAGTGAATGCCCTGGAAGATGTTCTAATGAACAAAACCTGCATTTTAAAAATAATTAAAAGATAGTGGGGGAATTAAACTTCACTTAAAGAATTCACAGGTAAATTCTTAAACAACAGTACAATAGTAAAGTGAATAGTAGAACCATGTGGCATATTATGATATAGATTTAACATGTACTAACTCAAATCCATGTTTCCAAGATTACATAAATCAACAATGCATAGTATCCATCACCCGTTTCTTTTTTAATTTTCAGTTAAATTCAAAATGCTTTTCTTTTTGTTTCCAATTCAAAGTGTTCGATCTGAATATAGAAACTCATTGTACCTTTTTTCTTTTATCTATAAAGCTTCTTTAAATAAAAACATTCCTTCCATCATATTTTAAATAAAACAGTTAAATATAAGGTGCATGTTTAATATGGTAACTGAATTTAAAACAGTTATGAGAACTACAAAAAATAGTTTCAATTCAAAGTTGGATTATGTTCTTTTTCACAATTTTTCAAAATTTCTGAAATGATTTTACATTACTGATAATAATTTTTTAAAAGCTGGGTTTTGTTTTTTTGGGGTTTTTTTTGTTTTTTTTTTTGTTTTTTTTCCTTTTAAATCATCAACTGGACACAATTCACACCTAGAATCACGTGGGAGACTGAGGTGGGAAGATCACTTAAGCTTAAGAGTTTTAGACTAGTCTGGGCAACACATGAAAACCTATCTCAAAAAAATAAAATAAAATAAAAATTACTTATAGCAAAAGCAATTATTGGGCAAAGTGAACTAATTCTAGCTTAACACTTCATACACTATTTCATTTAAATATTTACATGTAATCCAATTATGTATAATTCAAATGCATCACAAAAACTTGAATTCACTCTTTTTCTGCACTAATATTTCACTGATTTAGATTACTGCTTTAAATGAATTAAGATCATCTAATTTCTCCAAAGAAAACAGCCTGGCTAACAACGTTTATGAGAAGATGTCTAACATCAATAATCATCAGTGAAATGAAAATAAAAGCCACAATGAAGTATATATCCTTGCACCTGTTATGATGGCTAATATCAAAACACCAGAAAACAGCAAGTGTTGACAAGATGCAGAGAAACAGGAACTCTTGTATACTGTTGGTGGAAATAAAAATGGAACAGCCTTTATGGAAAACAGCATAGGGGTTTCTTAATCAATTAAAAATAGAACTACCATATGATTCAACAATCTTACTTCTGGACATGAGCCCAAAACAAATGAAGTCAAGATATCACAGAAGTTACCTGCACTCACTCTCTAGTTCACAGCAGAGCATTATCACAATAGCCAAGATGTGGAAACAACCTAAATACCTGTGGATTGATGAGTGGATATAGAAAATGTGCTATATACATGTAATGAAATATTATTTGGGGGAAAAAAAAAAAGAAGGAAATCCTATCATTTATAAGAATATGGATGAACCTGGCAGATAACAAACTAAATGAAATAAACCAATCGCTGAAGGATGAATACTGCTTGATTCCACATTTTTGAGGTAGCTAAAGGAGTCTAATTCACAGAGACAGAAAATATAATGGTAGTTGTCAGGAGAAGTAGAGGAGGATAAAATGGGGAGCAAGATGACAAAGTTCTAGAGATGTTTTAATAACATGTATATAGTTAACAATCCTAGATTATCTTTTTATTTTTGTACTAGTGCTGTTTTCATTTCCTTTTCTTCCAAGGAACATGTCTAATTTTCTTTCCTTTCACCTACAGTCACCTGATGAGCCACAAAGAAGCCAGATCCACAACTACCTAGGAAGTCACTTTCTTATTTCCCTTAAGCTTAAGTAAAAGGTTATTTATGTAATTATATCAAGTAAATGACCACATAGGCAAGAGCTGGAAAGTGGCAATTTATATTCATAATATAAAATAAGCTGCAAAAACACCAAGAAAGGATTCTAACTATGGGCCCCAATCCAAAGCTTAGTTTAAAAAAAAAAAAAAAAAAAAAAGTTCAGTAATCTTTTGGCATAACGGTAGTGTCTTCTTCTATGTCACCCAAAATAACTTTTATGAATATGAAGAAAGACAGTACACTAGTAATGGGATTAAGTAAACAATAAATGGATTTTAACAAAAGTAAAAGGCAGCATTCTTCATACAAACTAAATGACTACTATAAATTTCCAAAGACCATTTTCTTTTTAAAACCACCACCACCACCACCACCACCACACACACACACACAAAAAAAAAAACACACACATACAACCTTCAATTACTTTTGCTTTTGTATAAGTGATGTCTTTTGTATTTTTAACTCTCAGAGTTGCCAAAATAAGCCCATTTACATGTGATGCCTGTCAACTAGCAAATTTACATTTGGATTCTGTTGGCTTTGGACCCTGCATTCTGTTCTCTTCTTTGTGCCATTGTTGTTTTTAGGTTTGGCAGTAGCTCTAGATCTTTGTTTAACTTAGTTCCTTTGTCTAACTTCTGTAGTATATACACATTATAAAATTAGCATGAAACAACACTTTAGCTTCCATCACCACCATTAATTTCCACTATGGCAACAGCTTATAAATTATGCTAAGGTGGATCCAAAAGGAAAAACAAAGAGACATCCAACATCTAATTTTTCCACCTAATAAAGACATAAGAAAAAAAACTATTTGATTTGTTAATATACCCAAAAGAGTCATCCTTAAGATTACATCTGATTTTAATGCATTAAAAAATGAGTAGAAAACAGTGACCTCCGCAAAGTTAAATTTGTTTGGCTATCAAAATGGCCATTGTTCTTTTATTCTCTATTGTAGTTTTCTATTTAATCTTCTAACGTATTGTATCTATTTTCCAGTGTAATTTTTAGTTTTATCTAATACATAAGTATTTGATGTCAGATAGGCTTGTCCTGGCTCAAGTTCTTCATGCAATTGTGAAAAAGATAGATTAATTTACACAAGATAATGTCAGAGCCTCATATATTCACATAAGTAGATCATGTAATTGCATCAATAATGAAAAAGGGATTTATAAAATGAATTGAATCTTTAGCATTCTACAGTGAAATCTTAAAATGTACATGAATAACACAAGCAGAGATGCTGACTGTAAGAACTTCCCCAACACTAAGTTATATAATCAGGAATAGACTCAGTAGCTTTAATATTCATACTATAAGTTAATTACCCAAAATTCATTTTTTACCCTAATCAAAGCAGTAATATCAGGAAAATTCAAAAGAACCATTCATATTGGTTCTGAACTCTTCTTTAGATTTACATCTGATCATGAGATATTCTTGATGTTCTGAGAACTCATGGCTCTTCAAAAAGAAAGAAATCATAGGGTTAAGACCTTACTTGAAAAAGCTTTTATCCTCCATTGAATATCAGCCTAAAAACAGCTGTTTCTTCATTTGAAGGTTGAGCTCTTCCTCAGATCACTTTCAGGGAAGAGAAAAGGCACTACAGCTATTTTTTGGAAAGTCAAACTCCTGTTCAGCCAATTCTTACGGAACTCCTTTCCATCTGTTCTCTGACATTTCAGTCAGGTTATGCACTTGCCAAAGAGCTTTCATTGGATTCTGAATCCACTGGTGAAGACAAATGGAATAAAATCAATTTACTTTTTTTTTTAACCAAACATCATTAAAGTATAAAAAGACATCATGTATAATGTCAAAATAGGCTGCACAAATGAAATCTACAGCCTACATTATAAACAAAATCGGTAATCCAGACTGAACAAAAAAATTACTGGTTCAGAATTCCTTGCTAAGTGGTTGCATTCGAAACTCATTCTACAATGGAAGATAAATAGAATCCACAGTCATTTTCACAGAGAGAAGACAGTTTCTTAGAAGAAATAAGAACCCTGAAAAGAAGTTTGAAAATTCTTTTGCAAGTAACTTTAATAACAATAAAAATGCTCATTGAGGAAGGAAAGATAAAAAAAGATAATTTGGATTCTGTGCTTCAATATTTACTGAAAAAACTAATCAAGAGGGGTCTGAAATAAATTTTGAAGCAGAAGTTTAAAATATTAGATCAAAAAGGAATAAAGGGATTGTGTGGGGCGCTGGGTTCAATTCTCAGCACTACATTAAAAAAATACAGATATTGTGTTCATCTACAGCTAAAAATATTTTTTTCTAAAAGGAATAAAAAAATATTGATAAAACTAGGTCAGAATGCCAGTCAGCTATGACTTTTGAAAAATCTCAAAGATCCCTGGCACCTATGTGATTAGTCATTACTATGTCTGAGGGCAGGAGAATCAGTAAACTCTACTTGTCCTTGAGAAGGTTCAGAAGAAACCCTAAATTACAGATCCACTGGTCTCATAATACCTGAAAATCTGGCCTGGAATAAGGAGAAAGTTCCACCGACACAGTAAGCAAGCATAACTTCAGAGAATGGAGTCTATTTGGAAGGGAAAGACAAGAAGGGAGAGCAAAACTGGTCTCCTTTAGAATTCCATGAGAGGATATGTAAAGATAATGTCAAAAAATAACCAAAGGCATGATTTATTTTCTTTTTAAAGACTTATAAAAAATTCTACAGTGTGGACTATTGAAAGCAACAACAAAAAGAAAAGCTAAGTTATGATGGAATTAAGGACCCTTTTAGTAATGGTTAAGGGTATGGTAAGGAAACAAAAAAAAAGGACAGGAAAAATACCTACTGAAATAGATAAAGTACAAACATATTCCATGAATGATCAGAAAAGAAACTGATCAGAAAACCAAGTAAACAAGCTGGATGTGCAAATGACAATGAAGTAACTGGCTAACAGAATGCTAAAACTACTATTGGAATATTTTACAGGGTCTTAGAGATGTGGTAAAGTAGCAAAAGAGTTTCAATATGAGCAAATACAAAACAAATAACTCAAGCTCAATTTACAAGACATCAACAAGTAATGAACCCTGATTAAATTATCAATTACACAAAGAGGTGTTTGTTCAAACCTAATGCTCTAGAAAAAGAAGACAGTCTTCAATATACCTTTAACAAATTAATGAAAACAAAAAGTAAACAAGTACAAGAAAATTTTAGGAATGACTTTGTGAATGAATGGTGCAAAATGAGGATAAGAGCATGGCAGAAAGAACCACCCCAACACTGAGGCTGGGTCTGTGTGTCAGGAATGTAGGATACTAAGGGAGGGGACCATTTGAAAATTAAGAGCTAAGCAAGGTACCCATGATAAAAATCAAAGCTCGAGTAACTTTTCCCTTTCCCTCATTCACTCAAGGAAGAATACACTGGAAAGACTACACCACTTAACTACTGTTCTCTCAGCCAACTATAATACACATGACATGCACATACTTGCAAATGCCCAGGGAACCACTGTACTTTAATATGCTTCTGTTTTACATGTATCTCTATAATTTACAGGAAAAAGAGCTAAAGAAAAATACAGATCTCTTTAACCTACCTTGTCTCTGGTCACAAAGTAGCAGCTTACCAGTAAAGATAATTAAGACTTTTTAAGGAACAAAAAATATTTTATATAATGTCTATGATTTTGTCTTTTCCTTTTTTTACATACCAGTTATATTTCACTGTCCTCTCTGAATTAAGGGTAGGACATGAAGGGTAGGGTATGCTTTGGCAATAACATACGAATATAAACAGCAGAATTTAAGGTGATTCACCTCTAGAAATCTGAAGCAGAAAATCCTAAAAACTCAATCTACGACAACACAAAATAATGTCCACTTTTTTATTGTTGATGGCTTCCACTGCCCCAGCTTCCTAATCAGATGTTGTTGAGTCTGCAGTTATTAACCCTTTCTAAATAAAGCTGTAACAGAAAATTTTTCACTTCGTTTAGTTTTTCTTTAAATTCTTAACAAATCAGTTTATTTTAAAGACTATTTCATTTTGTAATTAAAACTCCTTTCCTCTAGAAACCCATCAAGCTGTTTAAACATGGCTTATTTCACATTATAGTGGTGATTCTCAACATGATTTAGTTCACTACACACATTTAGCACTAAAGTTCTTCTTTGATGAATAATACTGGTTTTCCACTATGTCTAAATCACGTATGTGTTTGGGAGGCAGGGAGAAGGGAGTACAAGAGAGGGAGAGATCAAATACATATTCATTCTTAAGAACAGAACAAGAAAATAAACTTCGGCAATAAAATAGATACCACCATTTAGCTAATTTGCCCATTAAAAGCAAGAGCACTTCTTACAGCATCACAGAATAAAAACATTCAGCCTATGTACATAAGAAATTTAACAATTTTCCAAGGCAACCAAAATTGCTAACGAGACCCAACATGACCATAAAGAAATGACAGCCTGGACTGGCCTATTTGTCTCTGTCTCCTTTACATATTTGCACTGGATCTTAATTCTCCCACTGCCCTCCCACATCATGCTACAGTTAGGCAGCTTATACTCCTTTTTAAATCTGTAAAGGGAATCATCTTCCAAACTATTCTGGTTTTATTACTTTACATTTTATCACCTTGCAACCATTAATTCAAGAAAATGATCAGCTTTGATTTTTTTTTTTTAATTTCTTCATCCAGGGGCAAACTGATCTCTCCCCTTATTTGAACTAACCACATCATTCCAAAATGCTAGTTATGTGCAGCTGCCCCAAATATATGACTCACTATAAGGAAAAATCTCAAAAAATTCTTCTACACAAAGGGAAACAACATAGAACCTACTTCTTTCTTTTCTCAGCTCCATTTAGAAATCTGAGATATGACACCAAAAACATAAGCAATAAAAGAAAAAACAGATAAAATGGACATTAAGTTAAAGAAGTTGGGCATTGTGGCACATGCCTATTTATAATCCCAGCAACTCTGGAGGCTGATGCAGGAGGATCACAAGTTGTAGGCCAGCCTCAGCAACTTAACTAGACCCTGTCTCAAAAGAAAAAATAAAAAGCACTGGGGATGTAGCTCAATGGTAGAGTGAGCCTAGATTTAATCCCCAGTATTGGGGAGTAGGGACACATCATTAATTTACTCTGCCTCTCCAACATTACAATTCCTTTCACAGGTGGCAAAATTGCATTAAAATGAGCCTCAACTCAATAAAGAGTGAGCTCCTCTGTCCAACCAAAAAAGGGTCAACTGTAATGATAGAACATATAACCAAGTAAAAATAAAAAGTCAGCAACTAGTAAGAAAAAAAATAATTAAAGATTCTTTCTTCACAGCATAATTTATTTAACTCCAACAGTAAAAATCATGGCTTTAAAGACAAGTAAAATCTGAAAATGTGACCAATTTCAATATGGATCATTCAAATGATCCAAGCATCCCCCCCCAAAAGCAGCCATTTGCTTAAAGCAGTGTTAAATTATATCCAAATTCAAACAGATTCAAATTAGCTCAACAAACTTAAGTTAAAATACATACGATGTATGTCTGCATTTCATCACCAGTACACATATCACTAAATAACTGCAGGATAAATAGCTCCAGGTAAACATTCTTTTAGAATAAATAGCATCTCCACGGATTCATGACTTTCATTTCTGAACTACCCCCATATCTCTTCCCTTCTCATAGATATTCTAGTGTTTATTTTCCTTCTGAACCTGCATAATCCCTGCAAATGTCTACAGAGCTATGAAATTAGGGATCTTAGGTTAACAGTATATCTTTATGATTAAACACAAATGTTTATTAATATACCATAAAATTCTATAAGCAAAAAATAAATAAGACCTACTTTCTTCCTCAAGGCTATTCATGTCGCTATAATCCCTTATAAGTGGTAAACTTATACAGCTTAGAGATATAAGAAGACGAACTACTGTATACATCAAGAATTATTTTTTAAAAGTCAGGCATGGTGGCACATGCCTGTAATCCCAATGACTAACGAGGTTAAGGTATGAAGACTACAAGTTCAAATACAGCCTCAGCAACTTTGTGAGACACTCAGCAACTTAGTAAGATCCTATTTCCAAATGGAAAAAAAAGGGGGTTAGAAATGTAGCTCAGTGTGGTAAAGTGCCCCTGCAGTCAATCCCTGGTGCCCCAAAACTTGCCTAATAAAAAGCAACTAAACATCTTGCCACCAGTATTCACATCAAATCATTCATCTGGCCCTATTAATAAATGTGGAAAAAATCTAAAACATTCACCTTGTTTAACTATGGAACCAAGAATCCCCATGGTTAAACAATTTTTTTATCGTCTATTATGAAATAAAAATTCCTAAATACTACTGTCTTTGAAATATTATTTTACTTTTAAGCTACCATACTATAACTGACTTTTTTCACTTTTAATACACAGTCCTATGAATTTTAACACAATGACAGTTTTCAGCTATTATTTCATCAAATTTTTTTTTTCATATGCCACATTATTTCTCCTAAACTTCTAGAAATCAAATGATACAAATGCCAAACCTTAAGTTACTGGCCCACAGGACTTTAAAGCTATCCACCCTCCATTATTTTTTTCATTTTTCTCTTTATTGTCCAGATTGGAAAATTATGAATTTCTAATTTTCCCTTAGAAATTTCTATTAACAGGCTGGGATTTTGGCTAGTGGTAGAGCGCTTGCCTAGCATGTGTGAAGCACTGGGTTCGATTCTCAGCATCACATGTAAATAAATAAATACAGCTTAATCGACAACTGATAAAAATATTTTTTTTAATTTCTACTAACTTATCTTCAAGTTCACTGACTCCTTTCTCTTTCAACTAGATTGCCTTATTGAGTCCATTCAGTAAAACTATTACATTTATTGTGTTTTGGATTTCCAAAATTTTGTTTACTCTTTTATCTTTCCTTTGTTGATATTTTAAGCCTAATGTTTGTTGCAGGATTGTATATAGTTGCTTGTTCCAACATCTTTATAATGGAGGGTTTAAAGTCTTTGTTAGATAATTCCAAGATCAATATTATCTTATCACAGGTGTCCATTGTTATATTTCCCATTGTGAATTGTTTGTGATTATTTTAGATTTTATCCTTGACATTTTTAATAATGTTATAAAACACAGGATCTTCTTAAATCCTATGGAGTAAACAGAGATTTCATTTTCACAGGCAATCCACTTGGTTAGGTTCAGGGTGCAAGTTCTAACAATATGCCTTCTGTGGGTTTTAGTTCCAATGCCTATTCAGTTTTCAAAAGCTTTGCAGCAGTGCTATCTGGATTATTCCTGTGGGCACATAAACCAATGGTCAGTCTGCAATCTGAGTGGAGTTCTATCCCACATTATCAATTTTAAAAGACTTTGATATGGTAATTAAGATTAGATGTTTGTACACAACTTCATGGGGTCTCTTTCACAAGCCCTTTCCTTTTTTTTTTAATTTCTGGAGGATATCTTTTCTCTCCTGAAACCAGGAACACTCAGTCTACTTGTACAATTGCCCTTGCTTAATTGCCAAACACTAGGAGGATAGAACTTTTTTAAAAAAACAAATGGGGTTTAGCATTTAGCATTCTTGGAACCACAGCTGAATCAGAGAAAAGGGTTCTCCTCCCTCAGAATTTTGGCTCCTGCATACACCCAGTGTCAGCTAGATGATATCACCATGAGTGTGTTTAGAAGTGGACTGTAAGAAAACAGAAAAAAAGGAAAAGGAAAAAAGGGGAAAAAAAAAAAAAAAAGAGGAGGAGGAAGAAGAAAAGAAAGAGAAAGAAACCAGGAATTATCTCAACTCTCTCTGAGGTTTTCACCATTCCTTATCCCCCATCCTAGAACTATAAGACTTATTATGGATCTTGTTATGTTTATACCACCATATTCACTTCCAGGTTTCAGGCTGCACTAAGTACAGGCTGGGGGATTCAGAGGTTTAGTGGCATTTTGAAATCTAAGATGTTCCAGTATGCCAGTTGCTATTAACCATGTATTCTGTCCAGGCTTTACAGGTACATTCCCACTGCAAAGAAAAGATAGCAGTGTTTTTACTCCATATTACTCAGAACCAGAAAACATAACCCTCTTTTAAATAAGTAAAAGAAATACTTCCTCATCTCTAAATTCTAAGTTATAGGACCTGTTCATAAGCTTAATGTTATTTTCTAATAGCCAACTATGAAGTCAAGTCAGGTCAGAAAGACCCAGAAAACTGATTTGATCCCCCAAACCTCAAGCAAAACAATCCTTTAATCCAAGCTCCCGGCTGCAAAAACAGACGGAAACATCACTGACAAGCACTTCAGCCTAATGCAGAGAAAAGAGTGTTTATCTGAGTTCCACAAGGCCAAGACAAGGCCTTGGCAATTACCTGACAGGAGTAGCCCACAACATCTAAAAATAAAGGTAGTAAGTACAGAAATACAGAGCTAGCGGTATCTAAACTTCTAAGACTTTATGGAAACATTTTCATGCTGTTTCAAGAATACAAATAACAGTGTATTCCTATATTCTAAAAAGGAAAGTCAAACACATTTGAAAACTTATCGCTCACATTAAAAAAAAAAAAAGTAAGTAGTCATAAGTCTTCTAAATAACCTGATGAGCACAGGAGTGGCTGCCATCAACCAATGATCCCAGGGGGTCAAGAAATTGGTTGGTTTTAAGAAGTAAAGAAAAGTTGGTCACTCAAATATATCTCATGCTACCTAGTCATAGTGCCTAAAATCCTACCACAGGAAATCACTTCCACAAATGCATACTGTGGTTATACAAATGGTACATACTATGCTATATGCTAATTAGAAAAGTACTGTCTACAAAAGGAATCTAACATACCAATATGAAATTAAAATACAGACATGAAATTATATTTTCAATATGATTACCACTAAATCCAAACAAAAAAAAAAAAAACAGAGGAGGAAGAGGTGGAGATGAAGGCAGGGGACTGGCATACTGAAATTTCCAGTGTCTGGTTTCAGCAGACACAAAGGACAATATTTTTCCCATTTTTTCCTTCCACCTACACACACTGTAAATTTATTCTAATGAATGTGATTGTTTTCAAAATAAGAAACAAATTTATTAAAAATGAAGAAACTGTATGCAATTACTATATGACCCAGCACTTCTAGATAATTACCCTACAGAAATGAAAATTATTTTTCTTATAAAAATATTCATTGGTAGAGTTTGTCTATCATGTGCAAGCCCCTGGGTTCAATTTTCTGTATCACTCCTCAAAAAATAAAAAGAAAAAAGTTCATAGTCACTCTAATTATAGTCTCCAAAAACTGTAAACACAAGTGTTCTTTAACACAGATGAACAGTGTGGGTGTATCCATATAATATAACACTACTAAGCAATAAAAATAAATAAATAAACCAATTGATATATACAACGTAGTTGAATAAGCCACGAAGGTTATCATGCTTAGAGAAAGTCTCAAAACACTGTTTTATATTATTACATTTAAATATAATCTCCAAAAGATAAAGTTACAGTAACAGAGAAAAGATCAGTGGTTGCCAGGGATTAAGGGGAAAGTGATAGAGTGAATGTACATGGTTTTTTTTGTTCTTATTGTTGTTATTTGTTGTCTAAAAAAAAAAGAACTTCTATATCTTGATTGTGGTAGGAGTTACACAGATCTATACACGTTAAAATTCTATATACCAAAAGAAGCCAATTTTATATGATAATTCTAAAAATAAAACTTAAAAAACACCACTGAACAACTCATAGAATTCTACAAAATACACTTTTCTCTAATAGAGTAACCAAAAATAAAGAATCAATGAAAGACCAATCAAAATTATAACAAGCTTTTTTTAAATGTATTTTTTTATTTTTTAGTTATCAATGGACTATTTATTTATTTACATGTGGTGCTGAGGATCGAACCCAGGGCCTCACACATGCCAGGCAAGTGCTCTACACTGAGCCACAACTCCAGTCCTGTGACAAACTTTTTTGAAATACAATGATGAGCTGATTCTAAAGAGCATATGGAAATGCAAGGACCTGAAATAGGCAAAATAATTTTAAAAACAAACAAAATAAAACTGCACTGACTTACACTATCTAATTTCAAGACATACTCTAAATCTACAATAATGAAGACATTGTCAGGTAGCTACAGATTACAACAGACATAAGAATCAATGGAAGAATATAGAATACAGAAACAAAATCGAACATGTAATCAAAAGCACTTCATTAGGACACCAACAAAAATTCAGTAAAGAAAGGAGTCTCAAACAAATTGTACTGAAACAACTGAATATAGTATGGGAGGGAGAAATGAAAAGAACTTTGAACTACTAAACTCCAAATTACTTTGAAATGGTCAAGAGAACTAAATGTAAAATGTAGAACTACAAAAATTTCTGAAGAAAACATGGGGAAAAAAATCACAATTTTAGAGTAGGCAAAGATGTTTTTAGATGAGACAGGAAAAACTGTAATCACAAAAAAGAAAATCTGGCTGGCACTGTGGCACACACCTATAATCCCAGGGGCTCAGGAAGATCTCAGTTCAAAGTCAACCTCAGCAACTTAGCAAAGCACTAAACAACACAGTGGAACCCTGTCTCTAAATAAAATACAAAGTAGGGCTGGGGCTGGGGCTCAGTGGTTGAATGCCCCTAAATTCAATCCCCAGTACCTCTTCCCCCAAAAAACATAAAGAAAGAAAATCTGATAATATGAATTTAACAAAATTAAAACCTAGGACCTGGAATGTGACTCACTGACAGAGCACTTGACTAACATGCATGAAGCACTGGATTCAATCTCCAGCACCACAAAGAAAGTAAACAAACAAATAAATAATCGCAATGTCCTTCAAAAGAATGGTAAGAAAAAACTGGGAGAAAATATTCACAAAACAGCCCTTTACATTTAATAAAAAAGCTGATAACTCAATTTAAAAATAGGTAAAAATAGATAATAACCTCAAGAAAAGATCATCAATATCATCAATCTTCAGGGAAATTAAATCCATAATGAGATATTACCAAATACATGAACAAGTGTTAAAAAGGATATTCAGCAACTATAGTTATCAGGCATGACTCATGAGAACATAAAATGGTATCACCACTCTTAAAGGTAGTTTTCTACTTTCTCAGAATATTACCATACACTCAATGTGACCTATCACTTTCGGTCCTACAGGTATTTACTCAAGAAAAATAACAAATGTACAAAGATTTGAATCAAAATTTCATGACAACTTTATTCATGCTATCCAACAGAGATAATGTAAACAATCCAAATATACATCAACAGATGAATGGATAAACAAACACTGGTATATGGAAAACTGTTACTCAGCAATAAAGCCAATTGATTTCTGATGCATGCAACAACTTGGACAAATTTCAAACAAGATACTACCACACATAAGCCAGGAGAAGGTGGCTCATGCACGTAATCTGGGCAACTCAGGAGACTGAGGCAGGAGGATCACCAATTTTGAGGCCAGTCTCAGCAACTTAGTGAGATCCTGTTTCAAAATCAAAAAGGGAGGGTAGGGGGATTTAGATCAGTGATAAAGTACCCTAGGTTCAATCCCCAAGAATTTAAGAATTAAGAAAAAAAAAAAAAAACTCAAAAACATAGAGTCAGAGAAAGACGGAAACACAGAAAGAAGAGCTTATCCTGTACAATTCCATTTCTATGAAGTTACTTCTAAAATAGACTAAAACTAATTTACAGTGAAAGAAATCAGATGAGTGATTCAAAGAGACAGGTGTTAAGGAAAAGGACTACAAGAGGTAGATGGAAACTTCTGGGAGTGATGAACATTTTCTATATTTTAATTAGGGTGTGGTACATGTACATATTTACCTCTCAAAATACATCTTAAAACTAATGGAATTTTACATTTAAAATGTGTATATTTTATTGTATACACAAATACTGCATATAGAAAGACAACAAAATATATACTATATTTTAATGCATAGAGTGAAATGAATACATATAACAAAACTTGCATACAATAAAATTACTGGATGTGATTCTGTAAAACGGGAATTAAACTCACAAAAGACAAAGTTGAACACATATTTTTCAGTTGAATCTTTTTCCATTAAGGTATAAATATTCAAATGGCTAAATCACAGAAATTATCAGTTAAAGAAACGGGGAAATCATGGCAAAAAGTTGGCAACCGCCTTAGGAGTAATCTGGTCCTTCCCTTCTAAGTAGTTCAACAGTGCTACCAACAGCATGCTAGGCAGGGACTCACAATAAATCTCTAACAGGGCACTCAGGCCTCTCAAGATTAAGTCTTTTCCACTGCTGAAAATCATCATCTCTTGGGAAGGCCTCTCTGAAATCAAAACTGTGCTCTACAAGAGCAGAGACTGGCATCTATACTTGGAGGTAAAATCCACCCCAACTACCTGTTTTCACAAAGTTTTGTTTGAATAAAGCCATACACATTTGTTTGCCACATACTATCTATGGCTGCTTTCACTTTGTAGTGGCAGGGTTAAATGTTACAATACAAAGCCCACAGTGTTTATCTTGCCCTTTGTGTGTGTGTGTGTGTGTGTGTGTGTGCATGCGCATGCACACACAAATGATTTCCTACCCATGTTCCAAAGGAACAATAGAGAAATCTATATCCCTCTTTTAAATGATGGCATTCAAAAATCTGGAGAGTATTATTTCCATTCACCCTTTGTCTTTCCCCCCGCTTTTTCTTAATTATTCCTCCTATGAGACCAATTTCAGTAGCTCAAATCCTAAATATGCCCCCATCCTAGGCAATATAGTTGAGTGACCCATTTAAAGTATGAAAATGATCACTCCAACTAAGATTACAATAGGACTATTAGCATCTATGACTCTGACACCATATTTCCATTAATGTAGTTTAATGCCTCATTAACTTCTTTTATGCTCCATCACATTGGTGATGCACATTTTTTACAGTGAGAACTTTAAAAATGAATGAACATGTAAATAAAAATTCTATGAACATGAGGAGCTATCTACAAGTTCTTTCAACAGAACTGGGCCTGGAGAAGATGCATTTCAAGTATTTAAACCTCCTAAATAGTAATTTTCTTTTTCTCTTAACTTATTTTAGGCTACAATTCCACCCCATTATATTGTTTGATACAAGCTTTCCACTTTGAGAATTTTTCTCCTAACAAACCAAATAGGCTCTGTAGTTCAAATAAAAGATGTGAAAACGGAAGGAGGAGGATGACCCAAGGAAACTTTACCAAATATAATTTACTGGAAAGGGCCCAGGTTCATAAATCAGGTTAAAGTTTGAACTGAGGTTCTGTTCCTCTGTATCAAATACTAATATAATGTAAATTATGAACACATGCTCATAGATAATGAATGAGTCAGACATTACCTTAAATATTTTTTTAACATACAACATAACATAATATTTTGCTATAGGCATCACCTTTACCTAACCTGGGACTTCTATCTGAAAGAAGTCCCTCCTTCCTCTCCCCAAAGGAGAAGTGAGTCTCCTGACAAGTGTACATCTTTCTTGAATATGTAACAACTACCATAATAAAAAAGTTGCCAACACTGATAATGACAGTATTCTTTCAATCATGTGTTGAAATGGAATAATGCAGAAAGTCGAGGTTGTTTTCTTTCCAGTGTTGGTAAGCCTATTTGACCACAGCAGCTCTTAAGCCTAAACTCCAATCACTGTGTAATTAATAAAGTTGACATTTTAATCTTCATGTCATTCTCTTGTCATGGTCTGTATGATGCCCCCCTCACCACACACACACACACACACACACACACACACACAGCACCTGTGTTAATGCAGAAGTTGAAATGATTAGGATGAGAGTTATAACCTAATCAGTGGATTAATCCATTTGACAGATTATTTGAAAGGACTTCTGTACTGGGTGGTAACTACAAGCAGATAGGGCATGGATGGAGGAACCAGGTCCTTGGAGATTATATCTTGTCCCCCTACCTCTCTCTTCCTTCTCTCCACTTATTGGCCATTCCGTCCTGAGCTGCTTTCCTCTGCCATGCTCTTCTGTCACGATGTTTTTCTTCACTGCAGGACCAGAGCAATGGAGGTGGTTGACCATGGACTGAAAACTATGAAACTGTGAGCAGAATATAAACTTTTTGCCCTCAAAGTTGTTCTTGTCACAGTTTAGAAAAGCTGACTAACACCCTCCAATTTATTAACATCCAATTTGCACCTAATTCAATACCAAGTCCTTGTCATTGAGTCTTTCCAAACACAAACACTGAACTCAACTTTATAATACAGCTTTCATTAAGAAACCATCAGTTTAAATCTAGAAAAATAAGTATTAAGAGATTTGAGAACAAATACAATTGAGTCTTGGTAAGAGTTTACCAAGAGTGTTACCACAATTAGAACAAAAATATAGAAATATGCTTAAATATAACTGCCTACACACAAGAGAACAATGAGCCTGGATCAATAATCAATATATTTTCAAAGAGAATGGAGAAGCTTGATAAATCTGGTTGATTAAAAAAAAAATTCAAAGTCCTCACCTTTAAAAATGGAAATACCACTACTTTTCTTTTAAAGCTCCCACAAGATTAAAAGAAGTAATCGGTATAAAGTACTAGAGAAGTATTTGGCACATATCAAGGGTTCAATAAATTTCCAGGTAAGCCATGAATAGAACTAAATTCCAAACCTAAATAGAATCTCTATAAAACAAATTAATCTTGTTCAAATAATCTGCCTGCTTGAGATAAAAACTAGGAATGGCATCTGGGATTATTTCTCATAATCCCATCTATTCTTTCCATAAGGGAAACAAAAATGTGATTCCTCAACAATATAAAAATAACACTTAATGTCTTCCATATAGCAACATAGAAGACAAGCCTAAATACTGTTAGAGAAGAAAAATCACCTGACTCTGTGCATACTATCCCCACCTGCATGAGTCAGAAATAGTAGCCTACACTTATTTCAGAAATCCATTAAATTAGGATTATTATTTCCTTCTACCAGTCATATGGCTTGACAAGAAAAGTTCAAAAAAATGTTGATAACTAAGATTATTAAAAGATAGATATCTGTAACTATTCAGAATCACAGTTCCTACCACTATAGATCAAACTCACAAAATGAATGCAGTATACAAAATTTAAGAGTTTATTTCTGCTAGGTTTCCATATAAAGACCAAAGTAGTCATTCTTTTGTAGAGAATAAGCATTTGATCCTTGTCCTGTACTATAAGAACCTGTTTTACTATAAGAGATATGAGGATTGGGTCTCATTCTGAACAGCATTCCCAAACTGCTTTCTCATGATTAGGGAGAACCACAACCCATACCTGCATGCTAAGCCAATGCTGAAGTCAATGTTTCCTGTCCCACCAAGAGTTTCCTGCAGTAGCTTAGGAGATCACCAATGTCTTCCCCTTTCAGCACAGCATACTCAGTTCAGCTTGGCCCTCAAAGCTAGAAACACTGCAGATGTTCTGCTCCAGTTCTTGATCCCAAGCTATCTCTTTAACACATATTCTGCCCCAAGAGCTAAAAAAATGCTCTAACATCTTCCATATTTGTAAACTTAAGTTTGTTTCTTATTTTTTAAAAGGATATTTTTATTAGCATGAGCTGACTGTTTTGTTCTATATAGGACATAAAAAAAGCAGAAAATATAGTTTCTATTCTCAAGATGCTCTTGTTTTAAT
The DNA here is from genome assembly GCF_902686445.1 of Sciurus carolinensis. Classification (NCBI taxonomy): domain Eukaryota; kingdom Metazoa; phylum Chordata; class Mammalia; order Rodentia; family Sciuridae; genus Sciurus; species Sciurus carolinensis. The sequence goes on from NC_062214.1 coordinate 97,130,619, forward strand.
TGAAAGTAAACATAAAATTAATATAATCCACATCAAGTCTAAAATATGTTTTACCCCTCCATCTACCTCATGTAATAAAAAACTAAAGCTTGTTACTCTTGACTTCAAATATATTACTCCCTTTTGTTTTGAAGCTCTTCACAAAGGTAACTACGCCACCCTCAGCTTCTTACCCACTTACTCATCCTCTTCCATGAAGTCTTCCCTGATTAACTAGAAGAAAGCTTTGCATTGTTCTACCTACACAGAGTCCTTCCACATCTGCCACCTGAAATAATATGCTTACCTCATAGCTGAGATAGAAAAATATACCACTTAAACAACATATTTATTTAGTTGAACACATTTCCCAAGTGATCTTATCCATGTAGCTGGTTATATCAGCTTTAGGGAGAACATATTGTTCCACTACTTGTCTACATTAGGTGACTCTGAACACTTGGAAAATTCAGTGTTTGAAAAAAAATATAAATAACATGTGAAAATTAGGCAACAAGTCAAAAATTAATAGGTGTCTCTCTCACTGTTTTGACATTTTTACCAAAGGAAAAAGAAAGCACCCTTTAAAATATATTTCTACCAGTAATGCCAGATTTTGCCATGTAAGATGCTATATCTCCAGATCCATACCTTAAGAAATATAAATACAAGAATCAAACCATATTGAATTCTCTGGAAGAAGACCTCAAGGAGCTCAGTGCACTTGCCTCTGCTCCTACCTAGTTATCAGCAGGTTCACCACTCATCTCCTGACCACATATATTAACACTGTGCTACATAAAAACAACATGCATGCCCCAGATTTTTCTGGAGCAGTCCCTGTCTCATATACTCTTTTTCTGTGTGAGGTTGCCAACTGTTCAATTAAATATGGTTGGATTTCTATAAATTTACAAGACTGTAAATAGAAGTTCAAATCTTTTGTCTAAATAATACTAACTGTTGTTCAAATACATGGTCACTACATTTATAAAAAAGTAAGCAAGCAAAATACTCAAACTCTGGAGGCAGAGAGCAAAATAATTCTCAACCACCTTCAATGTTGTCTGCTAAAAAGTTGCACATGGGCCAGTAATGGCTATCACTACGTTAAAACTTTACCTACCTTCCTCCTTAAATGGATTTCTAAAATTCAACTTTCTACCAGGCTATCAACTCCTCTCCTTACCTGGCAACCAAATTCTAAAACAGTTTGATCTTGACTTCCTCACCAAAGGTTCATCAAAATTAAGATTAATTTAATTCTCTCCTAAACCTCAGTTAGGTTAGACCTTCCACCATATTCCAGTTTTTGATCTTCACACCAGGGCACACAGAGAAAGAATTCCCTTACCCTGAAAAGCAAGGTTCATCAACATCAAAACAAACACCTTTCTGTTGTTGTTTCAACCTCTCTCCTTTGATTTGTTTTTGTTTTGCTTTCCCTTGCTTTTCTAATGGTATCCTTTCCCTTCTTTCCTGGATTATATTATTTGATAATTCCTTCTTCTCTGCTGAATCTGGGTGAAGATCATGTTTCATGTGCACTTAAATCCGGGTACACAATGCCATATCTCAGTCTAACCAGGAAGAGTTCAGTCCAAGGGATAACTTGTAAAAACATGCAGAACAGGGCAATGTTTAGGACAAAAACAGTCTAGATTTCACATTTCCTGAGGTAGTTTCAAGTTTTTTTTTTAAGTTGGTGATTTTTTTTTTAACTATTGCCAAAACTCTACATTGAGCATCTATGTATATCTTGACACATTTTTGCAATACATATTTAAAGGAAACAATATTGGGTTAGAGTGCCAGAGCATGGCTCTGAAAACATTTTTCTTACAGGCACAAATAATAATTATTTTTGGTTTTGCAGGCAATATGGTCTCAGTCCTAATCATGCAATTCTGCCTTGTAGTATAATGTTTCAAATTAGCTATAAGAAAGGCTTTTAAATGTTCTCTATCACTAAGAAATGACAAATGTTTAAGGTGGTAGACATGCTAATTACCCTGACTTGATCATTAAACAATGTATACCTATACTGACTGTATCCCAGAAATATGTAAAATTATATGTCCAGTATAAATAAAATTTAAAAATAAAAATAAGTCACATTATTTTGCTTAGTTCCTAAAGAAAAAACACTTTAAAGACAGCTATCCAAATATACCTTGCAAAAGCAGCAAGAGACAAAAGGAAATATAAATGGGTGTGGCTGCTATATTAAAATTTAATCTACAAAAACAGGTAGTGAGTCAAATAGCCCATCAACAATAATTTGTGACTCCTGTGCTAGTAGTAATACACAATTAAATGACCTTTCTAGGCTGAAGAGCACAGTAGTACTCCCTTATTCACAGAAATCTTTTCAAGACTTTCTACAGATACCTTAAACTATGGACAATAATCCTACAAGCACTGTTTTTTTTCCTATAAATAAATGCCTTTGATAAAATTTTATATATATATAAATATATATATATGATATATATATAATATATATCATATATATATGATACATGATATATATATATCAGGCACAGCAGAAAAACAGCAACAATAATACAATTATAATCATATTAAATCATAGTAAAACTTTCAGATGGTTCATTTCTGGAATTTTCCATCTAATATTTTTTGGACCACAGTTAGACATGTGGGTAACTAAAACAATGGAAAAACTGTGGATAAGAGAGGACTACTGTTTTGTTTTGTTTTCAGTGCTGATGATCAAACCCCAGGCATTGTACAGGCTAGGCAAATGCTCTGCCACTAAGTTATACCCTCAGACCCAGGACTACAGTATATGCATTTAGAATATTTATATTTACACTCCTCAAATGCATCTTTTTTTACATAGGGATATAGAACCCACAAATGGATGGTTCAGAGACAGAGCACTCATAATCTCAGTATCAAGAATATAAAGAATCCAAGATTTGACCCCACTTGTAAGATAACAAGGTAAGTTGCCACCCTTTCATGAATGAAGGGCAAAACACATGAGACTCCTGAGTAAGAGACAAATGACCTTACTACTCATGTGCCAGAAAGTCCCCTCCCTACTAAGAAGGAGTGTGTAAGGGGTCCCTGGAAAGAAAATGTTGTTTATAATAACTGGAACTCCACAAGTGAGACAGAAATCAGTCAAGGGCACAGGCTGACTGCTTTAAACCTGGCCTTCCAACAGGACAGTTGCCTTAAGTTCCCAGTATCTTTCAAGTAACGGTCCAAATGTCTACCCACCCAACCCCACCATCAATGTATCTGCATCTTTTTTTCCCATTTCCCTCTCATGCCATGGCAACAAATGGTTGTCTGTATATTCAGTGGGTTCAAAGGAGAGAATGCTGAGAAAGCCTGAGTTTAGGAAGCCCCAATCTTCTATAAAGCAGGGTAAGCATCCCTGACATTTGCTCTGGAGAGAGAAATTATCTCCATTATACTAAACAGTAAACATACCTGTCCTTTCTTCCAGAAAAAGATACTATGTCTACTTTCCAAGGCTGTTTACTATACAAGCATCCCTGAAAAGATAATCCAAATAAAGGCAGTCAGTGTCTCTGCTTGCAAAACATGTGGAAATGCAAGAAGTCCAAGGAAAATTACCTTCTGACAATACGTACCCCCCTTGTTTCTACACTGTCTTAAGCTCCTGGTGACTTTTTCTATAAGCTTGCTACTCTATCAACCAAGCTGATTAATATGACAAACAAAAGAGAGGATCAAATGTATTTATCTCTACCAACCATGCTGACTAAACTGACAGACAAAAGGGAGGATCAAATTTATTTATCATGTAATTAAGGCTACTATAAACAGAACTCCAAGCAGCAATATGAGACAGTATTGACTTCTACCAGGTCTTCCAGAGTCCTCAACCAAAAGAGATGAACAAATCCCATAAACCATCAAGGTTTACCTCAGAAACCTGACTGGCTTTCTCCTTATGTTTCATGTTGACCTTCCCACTTAGACCAAAGCATAGATTCAGGTATACAAGATGTTAGCAATTACACAGAATCCACCTTACAACCTGCCTGGTCCACGAGTGAGTCTAAGGCAATTCTAGCATACGTAACAACCCTGGCCAATGAATAATGCTGATTTGAATACCTTCTGGAGATGAAGAATATAATAAAACACTTCAGCTAAAATCAGGGACTGATTTCATAATACGTATCCTAACTAGATGACTCGTCCTAGAAACAACTGCCTTCCAGATACATGTAAATAATGAATTGGTCGACCTTCCAGAGCTCCCCACAAGTAATCAAAGTTATCTTCATTTTGGAGAGATCTCTGTAATCATTTGAGAACTACGTCATGTTTCCTTAAATACCTAAAGGTCTCTTACAACTATCCATATGGTGCAAGTAACCCAATTTTTGGTAATGAAGTAAGTTAATGCCTGCCTTCCATACATGAAGTACCATGCCAGGAGTGTGTGAAAGGCGCCCCTGGAGCTCCAAAAGAAAAACCTGAATCAGTCAAGGGCACGGGATGACTGCTTTAAACCTGGTCTTCCAAAAGGTTTGTTGTCTTATGGTTCCCAGTTCAAATAGTACACTCCAAGTCTTTGATTTTTGGAGAGACTACCTAAGAAGTCAATTCCAACTGTCCTGTTTGTTTACACACTAGTCAGGTAGCATTCATGCACTTCACAGAATGGTTCAACAATGGCTACAGGAATGAGGAAAGGAAAGACATCTGGAGGTGGTGACAGGTGTTTTGTGTGGGAAGTAAACAAACTGGAGCCATCCCTACTGTTTCAAAGGTTAATGACAATCAAATTATACTCAGTCACAATACTTTGGGAGCGTCTCACCAATGAATTTTCCTTCCTTAGGAAGAAGTGTGGGGGGGGGGTCCTGAAAGACAAAGACCACTAAAGTCCCTCCTCCCATTTATTCCCAGGGGCTAAATAAGATATTCCCTCCTTAAGTGCCAGGGGACACTGTTATGTTCCATTCCAGTAGATATAAATCTACCTCTTATTTAATAATTTCATCCTCAGACCCAATGCTTTCATGAGGAAGAGTCAAATACAAGAGAAACTATAGCATTTTAAAATAAAAGTTCCAGAAAACCATTATATCCTCTACCTTGACCCACAAAGACCACTTTAGGGAAACCCGGTAATTGGTATATTTTATCAAATGGTTATTGTACTTTTGACCTAAGACCAACAATCCAGCAAAAGAATCCAGGTGGTTGAACCAAGCCAGCCTGGGGCTACCATTAGGGTAAAGGAAATGAGCCATCAAGCCCAGAAGTTTTCAAACAGGTCTAAATGATCCCTTGTTCCTTTCATTCTGATGGTTAAACAGGAGGTAGTTGAGAGAAGAGGATTCTTTTTGAGTCCACCACATTCAAATGACTGAACTGCTTATTGCTTTCTGAGAGGTGGTAAAAACCCCCTTTTCAATCAATTTCGTGGACTTTCCAACACTAAACAACACTGGGTTTCTCACAGATAGTAGAGAATATGGAAGATCCACTGAATTCACTGACTCAATGATTTACATCAGCATCTTACATCAGTCAATTGCTGAGTGGCCTTTGGAATCAGAGTACCATCGTTACGATATAAACGGTCCTGCAAGCTGGACATGTGACACAGATTAGTTTCAAGGGTCACAATGATGTGGATGGAGTTGGCTGATTGAACTGGAACAGCAACAATAGAACCTCAAGCCTCAACAGCAATGAGGCTCTACAAACAGCTCCAGGAGGGTCAAAGTTTCAATTTACTTCATCTGCCAGGATCAGGAAGAGACAGCACCCTATGCAATGTGACTGTCATCACTGAAGACAACAGTACTAATTTCTGGCAACAGTCACAAGTATGGAATACACGCAACACCCTCTATACAGAAACACTGAGTACTTTACCACATCAACATCTTGCACCTATTTTTTAAAAGGATAATGACTGGTATCAAATTTCCAAGGCACTAAGATTCCATTAACTATAATTAAGAGAGTAACATTATTTTTAAATGCCAATATCAAACATCCAAATTATACCTTTGTAATTATTTTTCAACTTTTTTATACCCTTTTTTTTTTTTTTTTAATTTTATTCGGTGCTGAGGGTTGAACCTAGTGCCATACACACCCTAGGCAAGGGCTCTACCACTGAGTCACAATCCCAGCCCCTAGCTATGTAATTAATAAATTTATTCAATAATTTAAATATTTAGATGTCAACTTGAAAAAGTGTAAGCTCCTTCAGATTAAAAGAAAAGAATAAGTCTATAATGTGATAACATATCTACCTTACAGAAGAAACCCTGTAATGCAGCATTTCTGGCTTTATTCTTAATAAAGCATAGGACTTTAGAAATGTTTCAAATGCTGGCAAAGTGTGGTTGTCAAGTCCATTTTCTTGTTGCAAAAATTTTATTTTCCCCAGAGCCTATAAAAAAACATTGCCTGGAATGTAGTAGGTACTCAATAAACATTTACTGAATAAATGAAAATCTTAATCCAAATGTTAATATGTTTTATTCTGTCTGCCTTTCCCAATACACTCCCATTACACCCTCGGAAGACAACCAGGGAAAAGATCACATACATGAAAATGTGAAAGAGGAAATCACAATTTTTCTTTTTGCTCATAATATTTTAAATTTCATACAGAAATGATCTATAGCATCTTACATATGATGATCTTGAAGCATTTTCTAAATGTATTTATTCTTAGAGATTCTCACATAAATCTTTTAAGGCAATTAGGTCAAGTCTCTCACTCATGTTTACAGAAGAAGAAAGAAAAAGGATGTAATTTATCCCAGAGGCCCGAGAGAAACTAGGAAGAAGAATAAACAAAGAAACCAATCTAGACTCAACAGAATATTCCTATGGAGGACACCTTGATGGGTCACCCAATTCCCCTGGAGATGATCACACTGCCCCAGCTGCTGGGAGTGCCTGGACAGCTTTGCCCAAGGTTATGTCCCTTCCTAGGGCTGTCCACATCCAATGATAGATCCACCACACAAAGGCCCAACAATCCAAGTCCATATCAGGACAACGATGAAAGAACATTCTTGCTCCTGAATTCACAGCATGGTTAGTCAAGGATGTCACTGAGTTTGAATCACATCTTGATTTTCCCTCTATCCAATCCAGTTCCCTTCCTCTCAGTTTCATATGTTGATCCTAAGGAAACTCCATGACCACCTTGCACACCAAACTCCATCTATAGTTACAGACAGAATTCAATCTCCAACAATTCGCAAGTCACACATATAGATCTGTAGAACACACAAGCATTAAAATATCTATAATAGATTTTTACTACATTCTAGTAACTGCAAAAACAGTATTACAGAATAAAGAAAACATCATCACTAGTTCTCTAATTGTTCTTGTTAAACCAAAATATTTTCCTTTTAAAAAAAAAATATGAAGCAAGTTGTAAACAAATTAAAGATCTAGCATGGTTTTCCAGGTTGGGACACTACTTTCCTTCCTAACAATAACTGAACATATTAAGTATATTAAATGACAAGGTTATTCATGGTCTTCTGTTTCATATGATTTTCACATTTTAATTTCTAACCATAACAGAAATTGCTCCGTGAATCTATTTTCTCTAGGAAATTAAAATTCAGAAATAAAAAGAAAATTAAATTTTTTTCCAAATGATATTTTTCCTGTTAAGTCCTTGTTTAAGAAGAAGTACTTTCCTAAAATGTAATAGCAGAATGTAAACATTTAGAAATGACTCAGACATCCTAGCAGTAAAGCATAATTTGATATAGATACACAGGTATAAATACAAATATCAATCCAGGTAATAACTATAACTTAATTGCATGGAGAAATGCAAGAAGACACTTTCAGGTCCCCTGTTATAGCTGGATCTCAAAACCCAATCACTTCTCTTAAAAGTCCCTGAATTATAAAATATTTAAAAGTTGATAGAAAGCCCTCCAACTTGTAAAAATCAAAACAAAATTATTTATTGCGAACAAAACAACTGAGAAAATGTGGATAATGGGGGAAGGATGGTGAAGCATACTCTGGTAAAACACAGTTGTTTTGCTTCTTTAACATTTAATCTTTTCCAAACATTAAAATGAATATCAGTGAACAAAAACTGTAATTAACCACCTTATACAGGATCTAGACTGATGATATCAAACTCATTCCAATAGAAAGCCACACAAACTCAAAGGCCAACCCCATTTATCTTAAAAAGGACTTGGGCATTTTCAACTCCTAAAATTTTTTCATATCACCAACTCGCGTCTCTACCTGCTCAGGTTACTGATCCACAGCAAAACTACTAAATAAGAATGGGATCACATGAACTGCCAGAAATTCTATTTTAAAGAATATCACATTAAGAGCATCTGAGGAAAGTGATCAAGGACCTAGCCATTAGAACAGAGACCCTGCACCTACTAGAACAAAAAGTAGACCCAAATCTGCACCATGTCAGCTTAGGAACCCAATTGCTCAACAAGACTCATAAAGCACAAGAAGTAAAATCAAGAATCAATAAACAGGATGGTATCAAACTAAAAAGCTTCTTCAAAGCAAAGGAAACAATGAAGGATGTAAACAGAGAATCTACAGAATGGAAGAAAATCTTTGCCACCTGTACCTGAGATAGAAGATTAATCTGCAATGTATATGAAGATCTCAAAAAACATACCACCAAAAAACAAAACAAAATAACCCAATCAATAAATGGGCTAAGAACTGAACAGACACTTCATAGAAGATACGATCAGTCGACAAATATATGAAAAAAAGTTCAACATCTCTAGCAATAAGAGAAATGAAAATCAAAACTATACTAAGATTCCATCTCAGTCCAGTCAGAATGGCAATTATCAAGAAGACAAGTAACAATAAATGTTGGGAGGATGTAAGGGAAAAGATACACTCATACATTTCTAGTGGAACTGCAAATCGGTGCAGCCACTTTGGAAAGCAGCATGGAGATTCCTCAGAAAACTTGGAATGGAACCACCATTTTCCTATGTTCCTTCATAAAGAAAATCCGCTCTAAGCAAATACCACCTGAAAATTTCTATTCCTTCAAATAAAACTAAATTTTTTCTATTTCTCCTCTTCCTCCTATTTTGTCGTTTCAATGTTATGACAGACTGGCTTTAAAATCTTACCTTTATAAATAACTTATTGGAGAATTTCCAGTTTTTGTTGCGTAACTTGATGTATGTCTCAGAGTTTACCAACTACGTCGTCTCCCACTACACTCAGAAAATACAATAAATATATCTATATTCTCTACCTGAGCCCAAATTTAGATTTTAAACTTCCTTAGTCTTTTTTTTTTTATTTTTTTATTTTTTTTTTACGTTTACATAGGGTAATGATGTTTATTATATTTTTCCCCTCCCCCCACCCCTCCCACCCCTCCCACCCCTCCCACCCCTCTTTTCCCTCTACACAGTCCTTCTTTCCTTCATTCTTACTGCTCTCCTTAGCCTAACTCTAAACCTAACCCTAAACCTAATGCTAGCCCCTCCCACACCCCATTATATGTCCTCATCCGCTTATCAGCGAGATCATTCGTCCTTTAGTTTTTTGAGATTGGCTTATCTCACTTAGCATGATATTCTCCAATTTCGACCATTTGCCTACAAATGCCATAATTTTATCATTCTTCATTGCAGAGTAATATTCCATTGTATAAATATGCCACAGTTTCTTTATCCATTCATCAACTGAAGGACATCTAGGTTGGTTCCACAATCTGGCTATGGTGAATTGAGCAGCAATGAACATTGATGTGGCTGTATCTCTGTAGTATGCTGATTTTAAGTCCTTTGGGTATAGGCCAAGGAGTGGGATAGCTGGGTCAAATGGTGTTTCCATTCCAAGCTTTCTGAGGAATCTCCACACTGCTTTCCAGAGTGGTTGCACTAATTTGCAACCCCACCAGCAATGTATGAGTGTTCCTTTTTCACCACATCCTCGCCAACACCTATTGTTGCTTGTATTCTTGATAATCGCCATTCTAATTGGGGTGAGATGAAATCTTAGGGTAGTTTTGATTTGCATTTCCCTTATTACTAGGGATGTTGAGCATTTTTTCATATATCTGGTGATTACTTGTACATCTTCTTCTGTGAAGTGTCTGTTCATTTCCTTAGCCCATTTGTTGATTGGATTATTTGTATTCTTCGTGTAGAGTTTTTTGAGTTCTTTATAGATTCTGGAAATTAGCGCTCTATCTGAGGTATGGTTGGCAAAGATATTCTCCCACTCTGTAGGCTCTCTCTTCATATTTCTGATAGTTTCCTTTGCTGACAGAAAGCTTTTTAGTTTGAATCTATCCCAGTTGTTTATTCTTGCTTTTATTTCTTGTGCTATGGGAGTCCTGTTAAGGAAATCTGATCCTGAGCCAACAAGTTGAAGATTTGGACCTACTTTTTCTTCTATAAGATGCAGGGTCTCTGGTCTGATTCCGAGGTCCTTGATCCATTTTGAGTTGAGTTTTGTGTAGGGTGAGAGATAGGGGTTTAGTTTCATTCTATTGCATATAGTTTTCCAGTTTTCCCAGCACCATTTGTTGAAGAGGCTATCTTTTCTCCATTGCATATTGTTGGAACCTTTGTCTAGTATGAGAAAATTGTATTTATTTGGGTTTGTGTCCATGTCCTCTATTCTGTACCATTGATCTACCTGTCTATTTTGGTACCAATACCATGCCGTTTTTGTTACTACCTCGCAGAAATAGAGCAAGCAATTATGAAATTCATCTGGAAGAATAAAAAACCTAGAATAGCTAAAGCAATCCTCAGTAGCAAGAGCGAAGCAGGGGGTATTGCAATACCAGATCTTAGTCTTTAATTATTGCCAAGGAGTTAAAAAAGAGGGAGAGAGGTATGGGGAACAGACAACTATGGGAAACAGATATTTCATGCCAAAGGAAATAAAATCAGATGTGTAGGAGTCTGAACCTGCCAATACATCTATGCCAAATAAACAACCCGCACTGGATAAAGAAATTACAACCTCTAAACCTGACTTCCCTGCTTGTAAATTCTCTTTGATTTCCCCTAACAGGCTACTTATATCTACCCTCAAATGCACAGATCCAAATAGTTCATTTAATCCAAAAAACTGTTTTATACACAGACACATCAGGTTTGTTTTATTTTCAAACTGTATGTAGAAAATTCTATGAAAATGTTTAACTTGAACTTGAGTATATGAACCACGCAGGATATGAAAAGATCATTTCCCTTTGGAATCCTTGAACTTCATGCAGCACAGATAAATCAGAGCTCAGAAATTAAGTAATACTCTACATGAATTTAACCTTATGATTGTCTATAACCCAGATTTTTTTTTCAGCATTTCTTCTATTCTGACCACCCTATTCTCCGCAAAGGGAAGATATGAATTTAACATATAACATCCAAAAAATAAGGAATATGTAATAAATTTTTTAATGGTGATTTAAGAATGATACTGTATTTATCAACAAATTTCATATGCTCATTTTGGGGTATAAATCTGGAAAACTGGTATAAGATTTTTTAAAAGCCATCTAGTGAATCCACATAAAAACAAGACCAAATCTTCATAGTAAGTAGTAAACAGAAAGTCTGATTATGACTTTAATATCAAAATGAAAACTATTTTTAGAACAGCTTATTTCCAAATATTTAAGCCATTATTACAGCCATGTGCGAATTCTAAGACAATAAAAGTTATATGTTGGCATAATTTTACTGTCATTGTATTACATCAACTATCACTTCACAGGTTTCTTTTTTAATTCTTTATGGAAAAGGCCAATATTTCCTCTTTGATATCCAAACCACTCTTTCCTGAAGCATTTATTGGAAAATTCCTTTTCTATAAATGTTAACAAACTCTGTCAGAATCTCTCCTACACGTGGTTTTGCCTGTGACTAAAACTGTTCTCTCATGGCTAATTCATGAACATCATGAAATAACTCAATTTTTACATTTTCTATTTTACTTTACATTCAGTGTACACTACACTGTCACCAGAGAGCAATCAATAAAGATTTTGAACCAACACGGAATGCTGGACACTCTAGCTATGAAATGTGTTTGAAAAGAGTTGATTTACCTAACTCTTGTTCCCCTGTGCAATCTCTGTGGAGAATTATGATTATGAATATTTATATAATAAGAATTACAATAAAAAGATTTAAGAGATTCTAAGGGACTTAAGAAAATTTTTAAAATGAACTTTCATTAATCAACACTGGCTGAAGTTGCTGAGAAAAAAATAGTTAATGTGAGAGGTATCACATATACAATAACAAAATTTTTAAAATTAAAACATAAAATATATACAAAAGAATAACCATTTTCTCTGATTTTTCAGAACATATTTGTCAGTCTGTCGGCAGCTTAGATTTATTATATTAGGAAGTTAGCACTATACATAAAAAACTGTAAGATTTAGGACTGGGGATGTATCTCAGTGGTATTATACTTGTCTATCATGTATGAAGTCTTGGGTTCAATCCCCAGCATCACATATACAAAAAGTCACAATATTTTAAAGCTGGAAAGAACCTGAGGGAGGATCTAATACTGCTTCCTCATCTGACAAGGAAAGAACTTAAGCCCAGAAAGGTGAAGTGACTTGTCTGGTATTAATAGTTAATGGCAGGGGCTGGGGCTGTGACTCAGATGATACAGTTCTTGCCTAGCACATGTGAGGCACTGGGTTTGATCCTCAGCACCACATAAAAATAAATAAATAAAATGAAAGTGCTGTGTCCATCTACAACTAAAAAAAAATTTTTTAAGTAGTTAATGGCAGAGTAAGGGATCTTAGTAAATAAAGCATTCTTTTATTATAATGTAAAGAATGTTGAACATTAGATTCTATTGAACAAATCCCTCATTTCATCTTTTATACAGACTGTTTCCTTCAAATGAAGAGAAGACAGAAAACCAGTAACTGACATCAAATAAAACATATACCTTTTTCTTGATATAACACAGATTAGAATTGCTAGAATGGATTCCTACAAATAATTGTGGAGAAAGACAGAAAATACTAACCCATGCTTAGCCTTCTGAACAAATTATAATGCTGGAAGATTTATAAAATAGCCTATTTTGACCTACAAGGTTTTACTGTTTCTTGCAGAAAAGAAAAAAATTAAATTATTATTTAAAAAATATATATAATTAGGGATACTGAATTTTCTTTAGAAATTCAGGAGGTGATATGTCACAATTATATAATGACTGCTGATATCTTGTAGAAAATAATGTACAGAGACTGAAAAACTAAAATATCTTAAACACTTCATTAACCTTATAACACAACCACTATGCATTAAGTACTAAAATTATTTACCTAAAAAAATTTTAATGAACACAATGCCAAATATGCTTTATCTAGCTTGTTAATTTCCATATATCTTTTTGTTTCTTCTTTTTTTTTTTTATTTATTTTTTTTTTTACGTTTACATAGGGTAATGATGTTTATTATATTTTTCCCCTCCCCCCCCACCCCTCCCACCCCTCCCACCCCTCCCACCCCTCTTTTCCCTCTACACAGTCCTTCTTTCCTTCATTCTTACTGCTCTCCTTAGCCTAACTCTAAACCTAACCCTAAACCTAATGCTAGCCCCTCCCACACCCCATTATATGTCCTCATCCGCTTATCAGCGAGATCATTTGTCCTTTAGTTTTTTGAGATTGGCTTATCTCACTTAGCATGATATTCTCCAATTTCGACCATTTGCCTACAAATGCCATAATTTTATCATTCTTCATTGCGGAGTAATATTCCATTGTATAAATATGCCACAGTTTCTTTATCCATTCATCAACTGAAGGGCATCTAGGTTGGTTCCACAATCTGGCTATGGTGAATTGAGCAGCAATGAACATTGATGTGGCTGTATCTCTGTAGTATGCTGATTTTAAGTCCTTTGGGTATAGGCCAAGGAGTGGGATAGCTGGGTCAAATGGTGTTTCCATTCCAAGCTTTCTGAGGAATCTCCACACTGCTTTCCAGAGTGGTTGCACTAATTTGCAACCCCACCAGCAATGTATGAGTGTTCCTTTTTCACCACATCCTCGCCAACACCTATTGTTGCTTGTATTCTTGATAATCGCCATTCTAATTGGGGTGAGATGAAATCTTAGGGTGGTTTTGATTTGCATTTCCCTTATTACTAGGGATGTTGAACATTTTTTCATATATCTGGTGATTACTTGTACATCTTCTTCTGTGAAGTGTCTGTTCATTTCCTTAGCCCATTTGTTGATTGGATTATTTGTATTCTTCGTGTAGAGTTTTTTGAGTTCTTTATAGATTCTGGAAATTAGCGCTCTATCTGAGGTATGGTTGGCAAAGATATTCTCCCACTCTGTAGGCTCTCTCTTCACATTTCTGATAGTTTCCTTTGCTGAGAGAAAGCTTTTTAGTTTGAATCTATCCCAGTTGTTTATTCTTGCTTTTATTTCTTGTGCTATGGGAGTCCTGTTAAGGAAATCTGATCCTGAGCCAACAAGTTGAAGATTTGGGCCTACTTTTTCTTCTATAAGATGCAGGGTCTCTGGTCTGATTCCGAGGTCCTTGATCCATTTTGAGTTGAGTTTTGTGTAGGGTGAGAGATAGGGGTTTAGTTTCATTCTATTGCATATAGTTTTCCAGTTTTCCCAGCACCATTTGTTGAAGAGGCTATCTTTTCTCCATTGCATATTGTTGGAACCTTTGTCTAGTATGAGAAAATTGTATTTATTTGGGTTTGTGTCCATGTCCTCTATTCTGTACCATTGATCTACCTGTCTATTTTGGTACCAATACCATGCCGTTTTTGTTACTATTGCTTTGTAGTAGAGTTGAAGATCTGGTATTGCAATACCCCCTGCTTCGCTCTTGCTACTGAGGATTGCTTTAGCTATTCTAGGTTTTTTATTCTTCCAGATGAATTTCATAATTGCTTGCTCTATTTCTGCGAGGTACATCATTGGGATTTTAATTGGAATTGCATTGAATCTGTATAGAACTTTAGGTAGTATAGCCATTTTGACGATATTAATTCTGCCTATCCAGGAACATGGGAGATCTTTCCATCTTCTAAGGTTTTCTTGAATTTCTTTCTTTAGTGTTCTGTAGTTCTCATTGTAGAGGTCTTTCACCTCTTTTGTGAGATTGATTCCCAAGTATTTTATTTTTTTCGATGCTATTGTGAATGGAGTAGTTTTCCTAATTTCTCTTTCTGAAGATTCATCACTTATGTATAAAAATGCATTGGATTTATGAGCATTGATCTTGTAACCTGCTACTTTACTGAATTCACTTATGAGTTCTAAAAGTTTTCTGGTGGAATTTCCAGGTTCCTCTAAATATATAATCATGTCATCAGCGAACAGGGATAGTTTGAGTTCTTCTTTTCCTATTCGTATCCCTTTAATTTCTTTGGTTTGTTTGATTGCTCTGGCTAGAGTCTCAAGGACAATGTTGAATAGAAGCGGTGAAAGAGGGCATCCCTGCCTTGTTCCAGTTTTTAGGGGGAACGCTTTCAGTTTTTCACCATTTAGAATGATATTAGCCATGGGCTTAGCGTAGATGGCCTTTATAATGTTTAGGAATGTTCCCATTACCCCAATTTTTTCTAGTGTTTTGAGCATGAAGGGATGCTGTATTTTATCAAATGCTTTTTCTGCATCTATTGAAATAATCATGTGATTCTTAACTTTAAGTCTGTTGATATGGTGAATGACATTTATTGATTTCCGAATGTTGAACCAACCTTGCATCCCTGGGATAAAACCCACTTGATCGTGGTGCACTATCTTTTTAATATATATTTGTATGCGATTTGCTAAAATTTTGTTGAGAATTTTTGCATCGATGTTCATTAAGGATATTGGTCTGAAATTTTCTTTCCTTGATGTGTCTCTGTCTGGTTTAGGTATCAGGGTGATATTGGCTTCATAGAACGAGTTTGGTAGGGTTCCCTCCTCTTCTATTTCATGGAATAGTTTGAGGAGTATTGGAATGAGCTCTTCTTTAAAGGTTTTATAGAACTCGGCTGAGAACCCATCTGGTCCTGGACTTTTCTTTGTTGGTAGGCTTTTGATGACCTCTTCTATTTCATTGCTTGAAATTGGTTTATTTAAGTTGTGTATGTCCTCCTCGTTCAGTTTAGGTAGTTCATATGTCTCCAGAAATTTGTTGATGTCTTCAAGGTTTTCTGTTTTGTTGGAGTATAGATTTTCGAAATAGCTTCTAATTATGTTTTGTATTTCACTCGTGTCTGTTGTGATGTTTCCTTGTTCATTCCGAATTTTAGTAATTTGAGTTTTCTCCCTCTTTCTCTTTGTTAGTGTGGCTAAGGGTTTATCAATTTTATTTATTTTTTCAAAGAACCAACTATTTATTTTATTAATTTTTCCGATTGTTTCTTTTGTTTCGATTTCGTTGATTTCGGCTCTGATTTTAACTATTTCCTGTCTTCTACTACTTTTGGTATTGGTCTGCTCTTCTTTTTCTAGTGCTTTGAGCTGTAGTGTTAAGTCGTTTATTTGTTGATTTCTACTTCTTTTTTTGAATGCACCCCATGAAATAAATCTTCCTCTAAGTACTGCTTTCATAGTGTCCCAGAGATTTTGATATGATGTGTCTTTGTTCTCGTTTACTTCTAAGAATTTTTTTATTTCCCTCCTGATGTCTTCTGTTATCCATTCATCATATAATAGTGTATTATTTAGTCTCCAGGTATTGGGGAAGTTTCTGTTTTTTATTCTGTCATTTATTTCTAATTTCAATCCATTATGATCTGATAGAGTACAAGGTAGTATCTCTATCTTCTTGTATTTACTAACAGTAGCTTTGTGGCATAAAATATGGTCTATTTTAGAGAAGGATCCATGTGCTGCTGAGAAGAAAGTGTATTCATTCTTTGTTGGATGGTATATTCTATATATGTCCGTTAAGTCTAAATTGCTGATTGTGTTGTTGAGATCTATAGTTTCTTTATTCAATTTTTGTTTGGACGATCTATCCAGTGGTGAGAGAGGTGTGTTAAAATCGCCTAGTATTATTGTGTTGTGGTCTATTTGATTTCTGTAATTGAGAAGGATTTGTTTGACGTACGTGGACGAGCCAATGTTCGGGGCATAGATATTTATGATTGTTATGTCTTGCTGATTTATGCTTCCCTTAAGCAGCATGTAATGTCCTTCTTTATCCCTTCTGACTAGTTTTGGTTTGAAGTCCACATTATCTGAGATGAGGATGGATACTCCAGCTTTTTTGCTGTGTCCGTGTGCATGGTATGTTTTTCCCCATCCTTTCACCTTTAGTCTATGGGTGTCTCTTTCTATGAGATGTGTCTCTTGCAGGCAGCATATTGTTGGATTTTTCTTTTTAATCCAATCTGCCAGTCTGTGTCTTTTGATTGATGAATTCAGGCCATTAACATTCAGGGTTATTATTGTGATATGATTTGTATTCCCAGTCAATTGACTCATATTTGTTTTTGACATGATTTGGTTTCTCCTTTATTTGGCTATTCCTTTAGGCTAGCGCCTCCTGTTGCTGATTTGCATCGTTGTTTTTCATCTCTTCCTCATGGAATATTTTGCTAAGAATTTTCTGTAATGCTGGCTTTCTTTTTGTAAATTCCTTTAGCTTTTGTTTATCATGGAAGGATCTTATTTCATCGTCAAATTTGAAGGTAAGTTTTGCTGGGTATAAGATTCTTGGTTGGCATCCATTTTCTTTCAGGGCTTGGTATATGTTGTTCCAGGCCCTTCTAGCTTTTAGGGTCTGGATTGAAAAATCTGCTGATATTCTTATTGGTTTCCCTCTGAATGTAATTTGATTCTTTTCTCTCGCGGCCTTTAAAATTCTGTCTTTATTTTGTATGTTAGGTATTTTCATAATAATGTGCCTTGGTGTGGGTCTGTTGTAATTTTGTATGTTTGGAGTTCTATAAGCCTCTTGTACTTGGTTTTCCATTTCGTTCTTCAGATTTGGGAAATTTTCTGTTATTATTTCATTGAATAGATTGTTCATTCCTTTGGTTTGTTTCTCTAAGCCTTCCTCAATCCCAATAATTCTCAAATTTGGCCTTTTCATGATATCCCATAGTTCTTGGAGATTCTGTTCATGATTTCTTACCATCTTCTCTGTTTGTTCCACTTTGTTTTCAAGGTTAAATATTTTGTCTTCAATGTCTGAGGTTCTGTCTTCCAGGTGTTCTATCCTATTGGTTATGCTTTCTATGGAGTTTTTAACTTGGTTTATTGTTTCCTTCATTTCAAGGATTTCAGTTTGGTTTTTTTTTCAGTATCTCTAACTCTTTATTGAAATGATCTCTTGCTTCCCGTATTTGGTCTTTTAACTGTTGATTGGTGCGATCATTTAATGCCTGCATTTGCTCTTTCATCTCCTCCTTCAATGCCTGCATTTGCTCTTTCATCTCCTCATTAGCTTCCCTGATCGTTTTAATTACGTACATTCTGAACTCCCTTTCTGACATTTCTTCTGCTCTGCTGTCATTGGGTTTTATTAATGTAGTATCTAGGTTTGTTTGGGACATTTTCTTCCCTTGTTTTCTCATAATGGTCAGTTGTCAGTGGGACCCTGAGATATTGCAGTTTTCCCACTATTGGCTTATAGTGTCCCAGTAGATTTCCAGTGTATCACCTCCCAGCCTTCAGTAGCCTGATGTCTTGGAGGAATCTGATAAAGCAGCTCATTCGAAGAATACTGCCCCTAGCCCCCTACTGGTTCCACGTTTTGGAACTGGCTCTGTGGGGAAATGTTCTCACTGTGGGCCTGCACCGTGCAGCTGGCCGTGTGGGAAGAGCCCACTGCCGGAGTGTGGAAAACTACCTTGGGAAGACTCAAGCTGCCCTGCCCGGCTCTGCTAAGCCACCTCTATCTGGGCCTGCCACCCGGGCCGAGCTTTACCCAGTGGGCAGACTCACCCGTGGCTCCACTTCAGTCCGAGTCTCTCAATGCCTCCCCTTCTTAACTCCTGGGTTCTGGAGCGACCGGGGGTGCAGTCTCCCTCTAGGCCGCCATCTTGGATCGCCCCGTGAAGAGAGCCCGCAGCCGGAGTGGGCAGAGCCGCCTGAAGAGGTCTCCGGCTGCCCTGTCCTTATCCCTGAGGCTGATTGCAGATCGAGGCTCTCCGCTGGTTCTTTGCAGGAGTACACTGCACTGCAGCAGCTCCGGGACTCGGAGCGTGCTCTGTTCAGACAGGCTCTCACTAGCGGGCCAGTTCCGTTCCGAGAACCTGGAGAAGCTGGCTGTGTGGGCGGGGCCCACCGCCGGAGTGCGCAGGACTGCCTGTGGATGACTCTAGCTGCCCTGCCCGGCTCCGATAAGCCACCTCTATCTGGGCCTGCCACCCGGGCCGAGCTTTACCCAGTGGGCAGACTCACCCGTGGCTCCACTTCAGTCCGAGTCTCTCAATGCCTCCCCTTCTTAACTCCTGGGTTCTGGAGCGACCGGGGGTGCAGTCTCCCTCTAGGCCGCCATCTTGGATCGCCCCGTCTGTTTCTTCTTTTTAAAAGGAAAGCTATTTTAAACTAACAACAATCTTAAAACAATTCTAGCACTGACAAAGTCATAATTTCTGGCACAAAGTGAGTACATTCTATGAGAATAAAAACCTTATCTGATTTCATTATAAAATGCCAAACATTGAACACATCACTGGTTTCCTTGTACTTTTTGTGGAGATAATAGAATTGAAATGAAATGAAAGGTTTAGTTTTTATGGACTAAATATTAACTAAGCACACAGTACTACACTGTATGATGACAGACACTACAGGCAAAAGAAGAAAGACATCTTTGGCCATGACTAGCCTGACAGCCTAATAAGGGTGCTACCTACATGTCTAATAAAATGTATTTGGTAATGGCAGTCTATCTGGAAAAGAAAAACTTAGTGACTACTTAATAAAATACTCAGTGAACTATTGTAGAGAAGAAAAAGACTCATTCTATTTCAACAACAGAAATGAGATCTACAGAAAGAAATTATATCTCCTCTTATCTTTCCAAAGATCCCACTTCTCGTTTCACAGATTTTTATTATTGATTTTTTAATTTTAATCTCATTCATTTCTGCTCTTTGTATCTTCTCTTTTGCTTATTTTAGATTAAAGTTGCACTTCTTTTTCCAGTTTCCTAAGATAGAAGTTTAGAATAATGCTTTTGGTTCTTTCTTCTTTTCTCATAAATACATTCAATGCTACAAATTTCTCCCTCAGCACTGTTTTCACTGTATCCCACAAATAATGATGAGCTGTGTTTTTATTTTCATCTTGTCCAAATATGTTAATTTCTCTTGTGATTTCCCCTTTGATCCAGTTTTTTAGAGATATGCTATCATTCCTTATTTTGTTTTTAAAAAATCAGATTTCAAGGAGTAAAATAATTTACAAAATGTCAGAAAGAATACTGATCAGATATTTTATATATAATGAATACATTCTGTCTTTCAGATTTTACTATAGAACTGTTTGCTTCAAATTAAAAACAAAAGAAAAATGATAAAGGCTAGCATGAGATTAAAAAATAAAAACTTGGTAAATTATCATATAGTAAAATTGATTTTTAAAAAATTTTTGGTATTCCAGTCTATGAATTATAACACAAGTATAGATTCTTGAGCCAGCACATATCAGGAAGCAGTTACACAACATTAAAAAAAAAAAAAAATCGGGCTGGGGATATAGCTCAGTTGGTAGAGTATTGCCTCGCAAGCACAATGCCCAGCACCGCAAAAAAAAAAAAAAAAAAAAAATTTAAAAAAAATCCTCCCTTTTACCTTAATTGTCATTTACACCCTCCAAAGCTAATTCCTGACAAACACTAGTATGTTCCCTAACATCATAGTTTTCTTTACAAGTATGCTGAATAAACATAATCACATTGATCACTGAATCTTTAAAAGTGGCTTCCTTGATTCTGTATAATACATTCAAGATTCAACTAATTTGTTACATATATGAATACTTTGTCCTTTAAATTGCTAATATTATTTCATTATGTGGATGCATTACATATTGTGTAACCATTCACCTGCCAACAGTTGAGTTGTTTCTAGTTTTTTTCAACTATGAATACATCTAAAATATTTGTTGCCAGGTTTTTATGTAGACATATATTTTTATTTCCCTAGGGTAAATACCAAGCAATGAACTGTTGCTTGACTCTATAAGAAACTGTCACATTGTTTTCCAAAGTGGTTATATCACTTTGCATTCCCACCAACACTATATGACAGTTCCATTGATCCATATTCTCATCAGCTTTTGGTACTGTAACAATTTTTTTATTTTAATTTTAGCTGTTACAATATGTATGTTTCGTTATCATTTTAACTTGCAAATCCCCAGTGGTTAATGATGCTAAACATTTTCTTCAGATGTTTATTCAACATGCTTATATCCTCTTTGGTGAGATATCTATTCAAATTGCCTATTTTTCAATTGGGCTATCACTTTTTTAAAAATTATTCATTTATTTTTATGTGGTGCTAAGGATCAAATCCAGTACCTCACACATGCTAGGCAAGGGCTCTGCCACCGAGCTACAGTCCCAGTTCTAGTTACTTACATATTCTTGAGACAAGTTCTTTGAGATTTCCATATATTACACTGATTTCATATTTATTATCCACTACATATCTTTTCATTCTCTAACTTTGTAATTTGCAGTACAAAATTTTTAGTTTTGATGAATTCTGGTTTGTCAATTTTTTCTTTTATGGATTATGCTTTTTATGTCATGGACTCTGCCTAACGTCAGATGAGGAAGATTGTCCATGTTTTCTACTGAAAGTTCAATAGTTTATTTCTTTACCTTTCAACATAAATTTTTATGTCTGACTCCCTGTGTCTACAAAATATATTGCTAGAGATGCAAATGGAATTCTTTAAAAAATCTATAAATCAAATTGGAAAAGATAGTGTTATGATTTTTCTAATCTTCCAATCCCTAGACACAGTATTACTTCTACATTTATTTAAGTCTTCTTGATTTCCTTCATCATTGTTTAGTATGTTCTACATATACCTAAGTATCTTATTCCCTTGGAGCTACTGTGAATAGTGTTGGTTATTTTTTCAAATTGTACATTGCTAGTGAGTTGTCTCAGACTGCACAGCAGATTGGTTCCAGCACCACCCACAGACAACAAATCCATAGATGCTCAAGTCCCTCATATAAAATGACGTAGTATTCATATACAACCTATATGTACCATCCTATTTACATCATCTCTAGATTACTCATAATACCTAATATAATATATATTACATAAACAGTTGTTACACTATATTATTTAGAGAATGGTGACAAGAAAAAAGTTTCTACGTGTTTAGTACAGGCACAATTTTTTTCAAACATTTTCCATCCACACATGGCTAAACCTGCAGAGGTAGAACCTACAGACACAGAGGGGCAACTGTAGACAGAAATAAGACTGGTGGGAAGGGTGAATATGATGCATCCTAGAACCTTGTTACATTTCAGGTTTTTCAAGATTCTTTGGGATTCCCTACAAAGACAATCGTGTTATCTGCCTTTTATCTGAATGACTTTTATGTCCTTTTGTTACCATATTAACACTGATCAGGAATTCTAACAAAGTACTTAAAAAGAATCCCCTTATCTTATTCTCATTCATGGAAGAAAATTCATTACTTCACCTAAGTATGGTATTAGCTATAGATTTTTGGGGGTAATGGTATATTATTCTTTTTCTGAATAGTAGCCTAAATTTTTTTAAATTTTTACAACTATGCTTATGTGGTATTCTGCTCCACAATTTTTTTTTTCTTTCATTCCTCCTTCTTCCTTTACCCTTCACTGTCTTTGTCTGGTTTTGGTATCAGTTTAACTTATGCTTTATATAAAGTTGGGAAAGGTTTTCTTCTTCTTCTTTGTTCTTGAAGACATGGGCAGTGAAATAGTGTTATTTTTTTTTTTTCATTAAATATTTCATGGTCTTCACCATTTAAATTATTCTGGGTTTGAATATTTTTAGAAGGTTTTTAAACTATGATTCAACTTTTTTTTTTTTTTTAAATCAGGGATTGAACCCAGGGATGCTTAACCACTGAGCAACATCCCCAGTTCTTTTTATTTTGAGACAGGGTCTTGCTAAGTTTCTTAGGATCTGATTATGTTTCTGAGGTTGGCCTCAAACTTGGGATCCTCCTTTCCTCAGCCTCCAGAGTGGCTTGTATTACAAGTGTGCACTGCCAAGCCTGGCTGAATTCAACTTCTTTAATAAAGGACTATTCAAGCTTGTTTCATCTTGGATAAGGTTTGGAAGCTTGCTGTTTCAAGGAATTGGTCCATTTCACTTAAGATGTTAAATTTATATCCAGAGAGGTTTTCTACATTTCCTGATTATCTGTTGGACTCCAGTGGAATCTGTAATGATATCCCTTCTTTCACTGCTGACACTGGTTCTTCCCATCTTCTCTTTTCAATCATACTGCTAAAGATGATCAACTTTTACTGATCTACGAAAAAAAAAAAAAACAAAAAAACCCAGCCTTTAATTTCACTGACTTTGGCTACTTTTCTTTGTCTTTCAATTTGTTAATATCTCCTCTTATTTTGGCTTCATTTTTATCTTCTGGTTTGTTGAGATGGCAACATGGATTATTGATTTGAGGTCTTTTTTTTTTTTTTTCCAACCTAAGAACTAAATACAGTAACTTTCCTTTTAAGTACTGCTCAGGCTGCACAAATTTTGTTTGACATTATATTTTCATTTACTATCAGCTGAAAATATTTTTACTTTTCCATGACCCCTTCCTCTTTTACCCAACAGATTACGTAGACATCCTCTATCTAATCTTCAAATACTTGAAAACTTTCCTGTTTCTTATTTCTAGTACATTTCCATTATGATCTGAGAAAAATATTTTGTATGCATTCAATTGTCTTAAATTTGTTAAGATTTGTATTAAGAGCAACATATGATATACTCTGGTAACTATTCCAGGTGTATTCCAGGTGTATCCAGGTGTACCTGAAAGCTGGGGTTGTGGCTCAGTGATACAGCACATGCCTAGCATGTGTGAGGCACTGGGTTCAATTCTCGGCACCACATATAAGTAAATGAATAAAATAAAGGTCCATCAACATCTTTAAAAAAAACTATTAAAAAAAAGAATGCATATTCTGTTCTTGTTGAGTAAAATATTCTACCAATGTCAATTAGATCTAGCTGGTTGGCAGTACTGTTCAGACATTCTATATTCTTGGTGATTTCTGTCTACTAGTTCTATCCTTAAAAGAATGTTAAAATCTTCAACTATAAACACTGCATTCTCTATTTCTCCTTTAGGTTCTGTAAAGTTTTGCTTCATGTATTTTAAAATTTTATTGTTAGGTGTACACATACTTATGATTGGTAAACTAATCCTTTTCTCAATCCTTTTATACTCTTGTATCCTGGGGTATTTCAAGTCTACTATGTTATTAATATAGCCAAGTTTTTTTCCTTTCATTAGCGTTTGCAGGTTATATCTATTTCCATCTTTTCCCTTTTAACTCACTTATATTACTGCACTTGATGTGGTATTTTAATAGACAACATATAGTGGGGTCATTTTTTAATGTGCTGTGACAAAACTGCTATGCTTACAGCATTTAAATTTTTTTTATTTTTACAGACTGCATTTTGATTCACTGTACACAAATGGGGTACAACTTTTCATTTCTATGGTTGTACACAATGTAAATATGCACCATTCGTGTAATCATACATGTACATAGGGTAATATAGCATTTAAAATTTTTATGTAATTATTAATATGTAAGAATTTACATGTATCATTCTATTGTTTGTTTTCTGCTTGTTTCCTGTTTCCTCCTTCCTTCCTTCTTTTGGGTGACTGGAGTACTTTTTAATATTCCATCTTAATTTATCCATTGTGATTCTAACATTTATAAGTACTAGCTCTAGGAATTATAAAACAGATGTTTAACTTTACAGAATTCACTTAAAATCAGTATATTACCACTTCAGGTTGACTGTAGATGTTATACGTATCATCACCTCCATTAAAAACCACATCAGTTAATGTCACAAATTTTGCTTTGAACTGTAAAATATAATTGTACAGGACTCATGTGGCAAAAACAGTCTAGGGTAGTTAGCATTTCTATTTATCATCTTTCGTTCCTAATGTCCAACTCTTCTTTTGGTATCATTTCCCTCTGTCTTAAGAACATCATCCTTTGGCATTTTTTCGTATCAGTCCTACTGGAAACAAATGCCTTCAAGTTTTCCTTCCCCTGGAAATACCCTTATGTCACCTTCGTTTGTAAAGGGTATTCATACTGTTTATAAACAGTGCTTATCTTTCAGTATTTTAAGAAATGTTTTGCTTCTTCTCATTTCCATGATTTCTGATGAGAAATCCATAGTTAACAAAAATAAGATATCATTTTCTCTCTGGTTGCTCTTGACTTTTTTTTTTTCTTTTTACTTTTCTGCTTGATATAACATATCTGTAGATGGGCTTCTTTGGGTTTATTCCATGTTAGATTTTCTGAATTTGTATGTTTATGTCTGAAGTTCACTAAATCTGTGAGGTTTTCAAGTCACTTATTTAAGTATTTTCTTAGCACCACATTCTTTTTCAAAATGCTGAATGTTTTATTTTCCCACACTTCTGAGGCTCTATTCAATTTTAAAACTGTTGTTCAAGATAAGCATTTTTCTATTGATTCATCTTCAAGTACACTGATATATTCCCTTTGTCTTCATACTCTGCTAGTGAGTCATCCAGAGGAGTTTTTTTCCCCATCTACTGTACTTTTCAGGAAAGTGGCAATTGTGAATGTTCTAGAATGTCTTCCTCACTCTTTAGGCTTTATAGAAATTGCAATGACATAATGATGGCACAGCAACGGTTATCAATGTGGATGATCCTTTTATAGGTAACTAGGTAATTAAGAATTCTCATTCAACACAACGTTAAAATGATTTTCAGTTATGGACCCAAATTAAAATCATTAAAACATCTTTTGTTTCAAAAGAGCGATCCCTAATCTCTTTCAAACTCCAGAGTCTATCTGAGAAATAATAAGGTTTTTTAAATTTAGTTTTATCAACAAAAAAATTAAAAACAGAGTATGGCAACAAATCCTGGATTAAGAAAACTTGGATTTGGGGCAAACCTTTAAATTTAGGATCAATTTTTAAGGAAATTTAGGGAATCATACAGCAGCATTTGTCTCTACAAAGCAAAAACTACTAACTTGTTTTACTTACTTTTGTTCAACTTTTTCGGTATTCTGATTATTAAAAAAGACACTTTACAATGTACTGTACAACTGGTCAAAGACAAATATTTCCCTATGTAAAACAGGATACTATAATATAGCTATTTATTTGTTTATATGAGATTTAATCTTACAGTTCCAACAAAAGAACAAAAAATACATAAAAACGAGTAACTGTTTTTCATTTCTGTTGTTGTTGTTGTTGTGGCTGTGGTTGTTATTGTTGTTGTACTCAGCATGGAATTCAGGGCCTCATGCATGCTTGGCAAGCACCAAACCACTGAGCTACATCCTCAGCCCTGATTTTCATTTCTTTAAAAATATGTTAAATGCTTTGCCATAAAAAATTATTAACCCTAAAAAATATTTTAAGTCTTTAGACTATCTTCATTCAGGCAACAGGCATATCTGTACAACCACACAATTTAAAGAAATTTTTTTCTATAGTGCATACTGATGAGATCTTATTTCCTCCAAATTTTATTTAATAACCATAGTCCATAACCAGTTAAATGGCTGAATTGAATAAATCAATTAAAACATTATCACATAGCAATTAGGATTACACAGAAGATAACGTAACATCACAAGTTTAAACCTTTCTTTCTCCTATGCCTGTAGATCTGGTTGACCTTTTTCTCTTGTTCCATGTGGGACACTAGTCATAAGATGGAAAATGAGGGTTGGTAACAGGAAAAGAGAGGAAAAAATGCAAATGAAACCAGCAAAGAATGCAAGAATACATCAGTGCAAATTCCTCACCACTAGTGGAAAACAACTTAGTAAGTGAAGTGGTAGGTCAGGAATATCATCTTTCAATCTAAAACCTAGTCCCATATAAGGGAACTGGGAAATTACAGCAAACATTTGAGAATTAGTTAACAAATATCAAGAGCTTTATTAAAAGGAAATTTTGAGCAGTTGGGTATGTTGTAGCTCAGTGGTGGAGCAGTTGCCTAGCCTATGTGAAGCACTAGGTTCAATTCTCAGCACCACGTTAAATAAATAAATAAATGTATTGTGTCCATCTACAACTAAAAAAAAAATTTTTTAAAGAAAATTTTCAGTTATGTGTTATGATCAAAATTGTTAAGAAATTTTTAAAAGTTCAGCAACATGTCAGAACCAAACCATAAGAAACTTAACACATTAGCCATTAGATACCTATTACCTCTGTTCCAAGTTCTGCAGGAAATATATTATAGGTCAACAGACATGTAGAGCAGTGTTAATAACAGCAAATCTGTACAAGTTAGAAATTCATGTCACTCCTTATTTAAATAAGTACTTCCAATACTAAAGGAAACACAAGCTATGAAAAGCAATCTAGTTTACCACTCATTCCTATGATTCCAAGATTTTTTAACTGCTTACTACAGGGGTGAAGAAAATTACACACAAAAATAATCCCATGAAATAAAAGCACCATGAAGGAAAATAATCTTAAAACAGAACTTAGTGGAACAAAGCTTCAAGGACTACAAATCTGCAAGCTTGTAAATCAGTCCCAAAAAAGGGCAGTAAACAATGTAATTTTTGTACATGTTATTAGAATAACAGCTTAAAGTAACAGCATATAATTCTATTTATTAATACTACTCCAAATACATTTTAATTCATTTGTCCCATCATGCCAGATGTGGAATACCTATAAAAACTTAAATACAGCACACAATATATAATATGTAATATAATTGCTACATAATTATAATATTAATTATAATAAAATATATATGCTCCAGATAATTTCCAACCTATTTTAATGTACCTAGTAGTTTTACTAAAATACAGAATTGAAAACTTGGAGTGGGTTAAAGGTTAATTATAAAAGCTTTGCACTTAAGTTGAAAATGGGAGTTATAGTATTTATATATACACCTCCCAAAAAAGAAAAGAAAAACTACTCTTAAAACTAAACAGTACCATTGCAATACCAAAATTACAACACAGTTGTTTCCAGCTCAATACATTTAAGGACATAATTTATATCCCAAGACAAGAAAATATGACCTTTTTAACTACCTTATTTCTCTCATTAAGCTTTATTCCTTTACATCAATATATAAAATTCTTTATTGTTTAAGATCATCTCTAAAGTTAGAAAAATGGATACTAAATAACAAGAGGTCAAGGAAAACTAGATTTGGGAGAGAAGGCCTTAACATTTCAAGGCCAAATTTGGCTGGGTCTAACATCTTCTATACAGAATCCTCATTTTCCAGCATTAGACCCAAGTATATCAATTTCCTGTTTCCTATTAAAGGCTGAATCAAGTTCACTTCTAAGTTCAGCAAGTACTTCTACTTGGGAGTCTATAAGCAGCATAAAGCACTAAGTCAAGATCGGCCCTCTGTCTAGCAGACAGCAAACTGATTCTTGCAATAGTAAGATTGGAATTGCAATCAAGCTCCCTGGTTTTTAACACACTGCCTAGCTTAGCTTTGAGTCATATCAAGAACTGCTGAAGATTTAGATGTATAGACAGACAGATATGCATGCACACACACAGAGTGAAATATAAATAAAATATAAGCAAATAATCTTCCAAAGCAGGATTGGTAAACTAAAGCCATGGGCCAAATCCAGTCAGCTGTTTGTTTTGTTTGGGGAGTCCCATAAGCTGATAATGTTTTTCACATTTTTAAGTGGCAATAAAAACCTATATTATTTCTTCATTTTGCCTCTTGGGACTGCGAAGTCTCAAATACTTTACTGTTTGGCCCTTTCAGAAAATTCGTTGAACTCTTCTCTAAAGCAAAAACTATGTTCCTACAAATTATAACATGTGAATGTGGTCACAAAAACAACTAATTTTTTAATGTTAAAACCTAATACCATTTTAATTTAAATGCTGGTATAAACATGCATAACATGTAAAATATGCACAGAGAAAAAAGGAGAGAAAGGAAGTCAATATCAAAACGTCCATAGTACTTAGCAAATATTATCATCACTTTTATTTTTTCTATACTTTCCAAATCTTTACTGTTAAAATCAGTAAACAAACTACAGGGTACTCATACAGATCAAAAATATCCATGACTTGAATTTAGTTCCATGGTTACTTGTACATAGCTTCAGTAACATTTTCGTATTCACCATTACCTTGAAATGAAATCATTTTGTACATCATTTGCAATTCATAAAAAAAGAGAAGGCCCTCTATTTTGAAAACCTTTAATCAGAGTTGTTGATTCGACTTTTCAGAGTTACCTCCTTAAAATTAACAATTCTGACATAGTTTAAGATACTTACTACAATTGAAAGCTTGTTTCCAATATTGTTTACTATACTCACATTAGCTTCAATATTTCTTTCAAAATATGCTATGGACAAAACACTAAATAAATATATTCTATGAATATTTCATGTACTTTTTTCCTTTTGGTAGTTGTAGGTGTACAGTATACCTTTATTTTATTTATTTACTTTCTGTGGTGCTGAGGATCGAACCCAAGGCCTCACACATTCTAGGCAAGAGCTCTGCCGCTGAGTTACCGCCCTAGTACTCCGTGTACCCTTTATAACTACTACGGCAATTAACATTTAAAGCTACATTGAACATAAAATTTCTTGTTGACAGTTACTAAACAACTCAAACAAAAATATATCTTTACTAATAGAAAATAAAATGTTACTACTTTAGCCCAACATGGCAGTATGAGCCTATAGTCCAGTTCCTGCTACATAGGAGGATAAGGCAGGAAGATCGCTTGAGTCCAACTGTTTGAGGCCAGCCTGGGTAACACATCAAGACACTCATCTCAAATATAATAATACTTGCTATTTTTAAAAAGGCATTCAACAATTGAACAATTTTGGTTCTCATTAATCTTATTTAATAATCATTAGCTATATATTTTAGCTATGATTTTGAAGACATTACCTTTGAAAGAATACAAAATGCTGATATGATATATAAAATACCATATGACAAATTGAATTCTAACTTGACAAATGAAAGTTTTATTATGAACAATTAAAAAGTACTTTAAAAGTTCCATCTTCACTGTGTTCTTAACAACAAAAAGTCTTTGCTTTATGGTTTATTTCCTTAGTTTATCTTGAAAATACACAAGTTTTACTTCTGAATGAAAGTAAAATCTAATTCTCTCAAACCACTAATTTAAATTAGAATGCCACACATCAGACTACAAATGACAGTTTTTCTTTCTAAGCACACTCAAATTTCTGTTCCCTTTATAGTATAATGTTAACTGGTAAACAATTTAATCTCAATAAACATAATTTTAAAGTAAAATTATTGATCATGCCATGTATTAAAACTACTGCAAAGTAATAGCTACTTAACACTGACTAGTCTTAAATTTTGTATACAATAGCAGATATAAGTATGTTTCTTCCTCTTCCAGGTAGAGAGAAACTGAATCATTTACTGAGAAAACACAAACCACAATCCTCAGAACTGGTGAGTAACATATAAAGGCAAAAAATTAATCTCACTTTACACTGAATTACTACTATACTTTTGCAAGCAGACATACCACAATTTGGTATTGTTTTTACTCTCAAACACTTAGTCAATTATCCTCAATAAATCCAAGGATGAGTTACTTGTTTAACAGAAAACATATTTTTTAAAAAATTTTTAATTGCAGATGAACACAATATCTTAATTTTATTTACTTATTTTTATATGATGTAGAGGATTGAACCCGGTGCCTCACATGTGCTAGGCAAGCGCTCTGCCACTGAGCCACAATCCCAGGCCCCAAAAAACACATTTTGATGACTTTTTATAACATCCAAAACAAGTCCATCCTGATAAGTATTCCATATAAACAAGTTTTATCAGTTAATTATCCTATTTTATAGGTTAACAATATATCTTACAGTTTCATTAACAATTTTGGCACTCATTCTAGACTGGGGCTTCCTTTAAAATAACAACACTACAGGTATGTATTTAGTAAATCATATATTAAAAGACCCTTTTGTATAAGAATACATAATATAACTTAGTTCTGTAGTTAATAGCCTTTTTTTAAAACTTAAAAAAACTTAATTTACTCTAAAACATATGCAGGAATTCAAAAGATTATAAAACTGGTAGATTTCTATTTCTGGTTTCTGCCATAATGAATAGTACAGGTTTAAGCTGAGCTGCTTTTTTGACTTAAAAAGATTTTCACAGAGTCAGCAACTTACAACAGGACATACTGTAATACCAAAATGGAAACTACTTAATCAACATTTCCTTGTGGAAACACAGATCATACATAACAGTCTATAGGACTAAAGTTTTATTTTTAAAAGCAGCATTTAAACTTTTTTTAGCAACACAAGCTCTTCCCCCCACTCCCACAGGTCTGTCAACAGTTCATTTTAGTCAATATTGGGTATTACACCAAAAAACAGAAATGTAAGCAGCAACATAAAGTCAATTTATTTATAATACTGAACAAAACCATATTTCCACCTTTTTGGAAAACAGACTGCTGGTCTTACAATCCTTCAGAATAAATATGATCCTATTTTCATGCTATGTATTTTTTAAACTATCTCCATAAAGGATTGAAGACATTTGGAAAATTCAACAGTATGTAAAGCACCTAATACACAAATCTTTCACATTTTAAATTTCATATGCCATTAATAAAGAAAAAAGACAGAAAACCAAAAGCTATTGGGCATAATTTCAAAATCTTCTTCTTCCCTTTCTGCCCACTCCCCAAAACATAGTTTAAATTAATAAAAATATGGTCTGAGATTGTGGCTCAGTGGTAGAGCACTTGCCTCGCATGTGTGAGGCACTGGGTTTGATTCTCAGCACCACATACAAATAAATGAATAAAATAAAGTCCATCAACAACTAAAATAATTTTTAAAAATTAATAAAAAGAAAACCCTCATAATTGAAATTCCCTCAGTCTCACAGTTGTGCCTATTGGTTTTATCATATATAGTTTCCAAATTCTATCACTGAATAAAAACTGCAGGAAAGTGTTTTTTTCATCATTGAGCTCTTCATTTAAATATTAAAAAAAAAACAATTACTTAGAATTCAGCAGGTTACTGTAATAGAATAAGTGCTGATGTCCTAAAAGGAATCATTAAAAATACACTTCATCAAGTATGCATGATATGGTAAATAAAGATATACTATAAAGATCATTTTGTCTTCACTTTATAAGTGATCATTTTGTCATCTATTTTATAACCTTATATTACAAGGCTCAAGTTTATTAGTATATGGTTATGGGACAAAAACTGTGGTTATAAGCATACTTTTTTTTTTTTTTACAAGTTTTTTGGTCTGAAAGAGAATTTGATAATGACAGCTTGCCACCATCTACATATCTGCATAAATTAACCAAGTAAAATAAACCATGATACAGATATAAAGATTGGTAACCTGAGGGAAGTTAATACTAATACAGCTTATGACTCACACTTTTAAATAATCCTTCCAATATTCCTTATTCAATTGCCTCATTCTTTGTGCTTCCTCTTCAGAATGTCTAAGTTCACTTCCTAAGTTTTCGTCTTGTAGGAATCAGCATTTACTGACCTAACAAAGTACATATACTTGCTGTTGTCAGCAAAGAGAAGGTTGGAGAAAAAGCATTGTAAAATCATTTGAAGGGAATGAAAATATTTCTTCTCGTGCACTTGGTGGTGAAACCTCACGTGAATTGAAAGAAGAGTGATCATACTCCTACTTTAATGTTTATATGGATCTGAACCTTAAATAAAATTTTAAAAATATTTAACTTAAAAAGAAATACATTCCAACCCACAAATTAATTTCTTTTGATTCGGGGCCTCACATTTAGTTGTCATAATTGAGTAAAAGGAATGGTAATTTCTATGACATTTATTGGCACTTAAATACTTAAACAATATTAGAGTCCAAGTATTCTCCATACTGTCTTAGCAGAGTCTTACAAAAGTTCTTAATAAACAAAAGTGCAAGCCTCTTGAGGTTATCTGAGATTCTGTGAGACTTTTCATAAATGGTAGGGTGTTAATCCCCTATGCCCAGGCCTTTTTCCAATTTGAATCATTAGCTTCTGCTTACCTAAATTCCTACTATCTATTCAACAGGTTCAGATAGTCTTCATTTCTTGTCTTGAAGTACAACCCATGTACTAATTATTATTAAAGAGGCAAGTTGAAATAGCTTTTCGGATGACTACATACTGCAGAAAACATTTCCAATTCCCCAAGATTAGTAAACAGTAGTTTTTTTACCATGGAATATTCTGTGTGTGTGTGATTTTACATAGTCCTGGAATGTCTAGGTTTTATCTCTGTCAAGAAAATTTGTTAGTGATCAGTTTAAGTGCTAACACAGCTGTAAAACTACAATCAAGATTTTATTTCACACATTAGTAATCAAACCTGACCTAGCACAAGTATGAAACAGTGCTGAGAGACCCAATCTACCACTTCTGTCCCTACAATCCACTTATTCCCTACTATCTCACTCACTCTCTGCCACTCACAAATACAACATGCACATAGTTCTCCTAAATTTGTAGATAGATAAACCACATATGTGTCTGTACAGATGCATAATGTATAAATGTGCTTATTCGGTTTTTAAAAATAAAAAAAAATTGTGAATTCTAAAACAAATACATTATCAAAGTTTGGAACCGAGGAACTATGGAGTAATACTTCATATTTTTAAGTATACATAATTTCTTTCCCTCTATAACCTTCCCTCATTGTAACTTCTATCAGTTCTATTCTCAAAGACAGAGGAGTCAGAATAAGATCCATATCTTTAATTTCTCTCTTTAATATTTAACCTCTTCTGCCAAAAAAGGCTTACCCTGGATGACACTTACAGCAACCAAAGAATGACTATGAGAGAGGCAACAGGACAGGGCTAAAGCATAGCAAGATTCATAGGAAATATTTAAGCCAGGAATCTGGAATCTTAGAATTCCCTGTATTATCAATGTTAACACTATTTCTAATAACAACATTATGCAATGATGCTTTATTTCTTGCAAGCTACCAATCATGTAACTTTTCTACACCCTACCATTTGCAGAATTGTTACTTTTTAATCCCACACGAACATGTATCACATATAACTATTTTAACTATTCAAAAGTAATTCATGCACATATCTACTTTTCAATTAGCACTTACTTTTTTAATTCAATGAGCACTATTATTACTGAAGATATAAAATTTGTTTTGAATTAAACCAATTTAAATCACTAGTCAAGAAGATTCCATTTAATCTGTTTTCTTCAGAGAATACCATCTTCTTTAAAACACTAAAGTATGCTCTATACAATAACCTGCAGATGTAGCTCTTTTCTTTTAAAAAACAGTAATATGGTTAATACATACTGAAGTTTATTCTGCAAATTTGTCTGACAACTGAATAACCTAACTACTTCATTCACAATGGTAAATGAAATAGATAATTAAGTCACTGCAAGGTGAGTCAGCTCCAATTCAATAATAAGCTAATTAGATTTTATGGAAACCTTCAGTATTATATGTAACCACCAACAAAACCAATAGAATTTTGAATTTATCTATTATTTTTAAAAAGCAAGTTGGCCACAGTGGTAGTAATCCCAGCAGCTCAGAAGGTTGAGGTAGGAAGATCCCAAGTTTGAAACCACCCTTAGCAATATAGAGAGGCCCTAAACAACTTAGTGAGGCCCTGTCTCAAAAATTAAAAAAAAAAAAAGAAGAAGAAGTTAAAAAATTAACTCAAGGGTTAGGCACCACTGGGTTCAATCTCCAGTACCAAAAAAAAAAAAAAAAAAGCTCCTGGATTCTAAAACGTGTTTTTAACATTGTTAAACTACATTAATTAGGGGCTGATGACATAGCCCATCTTGTAGAGTGCTGGACTAGTATGTGTAAGGGCTGGGGTTCAAATCCCCAGTCTCTGGTGGAGAGACAAAAAAAAAAAAACAAAAAAAAAACCTACATTAATTCAAGTAGAATTGTCTAAAATTAATTCAACTACATCAACTGAATAAACCTGAAACTTTAAATTACCCAGCATATTCACTCTTCGCCTTTTTTAAGACCTTATGTATATCTTACCAATATATCTCCAAAGTCCATCCCAGTCCCTGGAGTTTAGCAGATATTCAATAAATACTTGTTAAATGAATGAACTGATAAATCACATCTAAATTTAGAATCAGTAAAAATATATATAAAGTACTATGATTTGAATGTTTTCATCCCCTCCAAAACTCATGCTGAAACTTAATCCACAATGCAATAGTGTTAGGAGGTGAGGCCAACATTCATTAATGAATTGAAGTTGCTAGGAAAAGGGGTCACAGTGGGCAGGGTTCAGTCTTACTCTTATGCCAAGTGAGATTACAACCAACCCTCCTCTTCTCAGCAAGTCACCATCTTGGAACCAGCAACCAACAGTTGGGAGAATGAATTTCTGTTCTTTATAAATTTTCAAGGCTCAGTATTCCATTACAGCAGCATAAAATGGACTATTAAACATAATTTTTCTGTTAAGAATCTCCTGTTCCAAAATTATTATTTCAATAAACTTGTAACAAGGTGCTTTTATAAATTCATGTTCTAAATCACCACTGGTGCTGAATTTATTACTGAAAACACAGGAAGTTAAGGATTTTTAGCCTAAAATCTAATCTTTGAAAGTAAAAGACCTAATTTTCCATAAAAAAAACTCTACTCCTTAGTAATAGAATTTAAGTAATTTATTTATCAACCATCTACTATGTGCTTAGCATTATGCCAGGTATTCCAAATAAATATATAAATAATATCAATCTTAAAAGCAGAAATGTAAGAGGAAAGTCAGATGAATAAATAACCAAACATGACTGGCAGAGTTATAAAATCTTAAAGAAACAGAAAATGACTGAAATTGGTTCACAGGTGAGATGGCAGCTTATCTGATTGCCACAGTGAAGGGAGTAAAACGTGAAAATTGAGGGAATGCTCAATCCAACATATCAAAAAAAGACATTAAGAACAGCATATCAGCATAAGCAAGTGTCTCGATCTACTCTGTGCTGCTCTAGTAGAATACTGCACACTGCGTAACTTCTAAAACTGCAATTTATTAACTCACAGTTCTGGAGGCTGAGAAATGTGAGGTCAAGATGCCACAGGTTTGGTGTCTAGTGAAGTCATTCAATTCTTCAGGACAGCATTTCATAGACTGTTGTCTGGATCCCCACATGTCAGAAGAGAGAAGCAAGGGGCCAAAGGAGGCCAAACTTACCCTTTTATAACAGCACTAATCCCTTCTGTGGCTTAATTACCTCTTAAAAGTCTCATCTTAATCTTGGGTTAAAATGGGAATTAATTTCAACATGAGTTTTGAAGGGGACAAACATTAAGACACAGCATAAAGGCAGAAAAGTAAAGAACACACATATACATATATACATACATATACACATACTTTGTCTTGTTGATGATGGTTATTGAATCCAGAGCTTTCCCTATGCTATGTAAGCACTCTGCCGGTGAGTTACATCCCCAGGAAAGGGGGGGGGGGTCTATATTTCAAAATTAAACCATTTTAGCTTTATTAAATTAAAACATTTTTGAGATGGACTCCCTTTTCATAAAACACTCTTTTCTTACAATACCCTTCAAGAGAATGGTCTAAATCAAATGTTATTCTCTTAGGAAACTAAAATTCTAGGACTAGGAAAAAATTTATAAGTAGACCTAGAAAAGTAGCAACCTGTTATCTTAAATAAGTAGAACAAATCTTATATCATTTCCTTTGATGTCTAAAATCACATTAGGGATGGCTTCAAATCCTTACTTTTCATTTTTAGCACTTTCATGACCCTCACATCAGTCACTCTAAACTCCTGAATTTTAATTTTTTCATAGCTATTAATCTTGGGTCTCCACAGTGAAACAGAATTTCCTTTGGGGCAAAAATCATGTTTTAAGAATCTCTGAGGGTTCCCCCACATAGATCTAGAAATATAGTAGTCAACTGATACTATCTATTGAGATGGAGGTGCTTACCTTTTTAGAACACATGATACTTTAAAACACACCAAAGAGGTAGACAGCTTTGTAATTTTTCTTTATAGTTGATCACACTTGATAATAAAACTAGAAAACAAGTAAGAACTATTCTCTTAAGAATTTTTAATTTGTACCTTGCCATCACACCCTGCATCGGGTTTGACTACAACCTTTGTCCTTCAGAGATAATTCTAATAGTCAAACAAGCTCATTTACAGCAACCACAGGGGAGTTCCTGAAGTAAGAGTTCACAAACTTGATTTCATGCATTAAGCCAACATTCCAAACAAAATCATGTACCCTGAAATTTGAACATTTTTATACTTTGCAATTTATACTATTATAAAGAAAAACATAAGATGAAAAGCACAAACGGATGACATTCCACAAATATTACTGAAGGAGTAAACAAAAAAATATAAAATTCAAAATGCATTTAGGACTCTGATAATAAACAATGATTTTTAAAAACACTCAGTGGGGGAAAAAACTTCTGATCAATGTCACCAATAAAAGGAACTATTCTCTTTTTATGACTGAAAAAATAAAGATATAATTGTAAGGTGATTATGTTTAGAACACTGGGTACTTGCCCATGAATACATTTGAGTATTTTAAAAACAAACAGCATAAGGTTAACAGCTGTTAAATAATACATACTATAAATTTGAAAATATGCAAAGACATTTCCTAACCAAAGAAAGTAAACAAATTTATAGTTTTCATTATATTATATATAATCCTTACTTTTGAAAATTACCATAAAAGTTATTTTAATAAATTCTTATTAATTTATAAAAACTTGTAAATATTTGAAGATGAACTTTTTTTAATATTTCTTTTTAGATGCTGATGGACCTTTGTTTTACTCATTTATTTATATGTGGTGCTGAGAATCAAACCCAGCGCCTCACACATGCTAGGCAAGTGCTCTACCACTAAGCCACAACCCCAGCCCCGAAGATGAACCTTAAAAAAAGAAAAAATAAAAGATTACAGAAAAATGATCAACAAAATTTCATGGTGTAAGTATTTAAAACATAATATACCTAATGGAAATGGAAATTTCATTTTTTAACTTGATAAAAAATTGTATGTATTTACTGTGAACAATATGATTTCCCCCACCCCACCCCCCATACCAGGGATTAAACCCAGGGGTGCTTAACCTCCAAGTCACATCCCCAGCCCTTTTTAAAATTTTTTTAAATTTATTTTTATTTTTTATTTTGGGACAGGCTCTCACAAATTTACTTAGGGCCTTGCTAAATTGCTGAGGCTGGCTTTGAACTTGCAGTCCTCCTGAATCACTGGGGTTACAGGCATGCGTCACCACAACCAGCCAATAAGATGTTTTAAAACATGTATACAATGCTGTATGGCTAACTCATATACATTAATACACATTATCTTGTACATCTAACGTGTGTGTGTGTGTGTGTGTATTAAAATCTACTGTCTTGGCAATTTTAAATATATAATACACTGTTGACTGTATAGATGTTAACAGAGTCACCACGTTTTATAATATGGAATTTTATACCCCTTGACTAATATCTTCCCAATTCCTATGCCCAAACCCTTCTGTGAGTTCAACTTTTTCCTATTCATCATATATGTGAGTCACATAGTATTTATCTTTCTGTTGATTATTTAAACTTTTAATCTTGGTGTTATTAAGAAAATTTTATTCCAATACTGATAGGCTCTAACCCAATAAAAAAGAAAAAAGGAAAAAAAATTCAAGCTTTGTTTTCAAGCAGTGTTTTTTCAACACAATAGCCTTGCCTATAACTGGCTGTCATTTAAGTTTAGTCTGCTTTGTCCTTTATTTTTGTTATACTTTGAAAACTCTTTATATTAAAGAAATGAGGGACTACCATTGCCTGGGTAAAAGAAAAATACTTTCCAAGGAGAATTTCATAATTACCTAATAATATAAACATGAGGTTCTGAAAATAAAGCTCAAGTTTGTGTCCCCACAAGTCTATAACCATTCAATTTGCCCAAGATCTATCTGTGAAAGGTACATCTTTCAGATAAATGAAACTGACCAGAATCTATTCAATTATCATTTTTTTCTTTTTTGCTTCTTGACAAGTCAGTTTTATCATATAATTAGTATCTCAGAAGCAGAAAAGTTGTTGTTTTGAGCTGTTACCTCATGAGTACTAGAAGTTTCAATTTTCTTTCACTCTTAATGTATATATAATACCTGCCACTGTCTCTAAACATCATGAACCAACATTTATCTTTACTGAACTTGTCATCTTCTGATCCCTCTACATTGCTACTGCTAAGACCTCAATAGGTCCCAAAGTGTTGACTTAAATGGTGACCAGAATCAAAGGCACAAAAACTTGACTTGATCCTGAAAAGTCTATCTGGGAAGTTTTCCTTACAGGGCCAAAAGTTCTGCAGTAAACCATGGAATCTTGAGTTGCAGTTGCAACCATTTTAAAATATTTAACATGATCTACAGTGAAGTTAATTCTTCTTAAAATAAGCATGTCCACCAAAACAATTCTGTTCTTCAAAATTGTCTCCTTGAAAAGCTTAATACTTAACTTATGGTTCCACTTTTCAAACTATTTTTGAACTATCTTTAAGAAATTACATCACAGAAAATTTACTAACCACACACAGAAATCACTTATTACTGTGAAAATATAGAATTTATATCTGGTTTTTCTAGTTTTCCTTCCTACTAGTCTTCTATTCCCATATACCTTTAATTTTGAACTTGGCCGTTTTCTTTCTTTCTTTTTTTTTTTTTTTTTTTAATTAACACTAAGAAAATTTACAGTGTGGGAGTGATCCTTGAAGAGAACCAGAAGATGGGACCAGTGGAGCAAAAGAAACATCTGAAAGCAGATAAACATTTTCATGTTGCTTGTATTACACAAATAACCATTAATGGTTATTTTCTAAAGCTTTAAGTGAAGCATATTTAGAAAATGAAGAATGCAAATATTGTTTTTTAAAAATGGAGCAAAGGAGATAACCTAGCAGGAGCAGAGATTTTTTTTTTTTTTTTAAATTCAGGTTTAGGAAAGAAAATTAAAACCAGGTCTTAAATATAGAACTCCTATGTCCAACAGAGCAGGGAATTTTGATTTGAAAAGAAGGGTACCCTGATCAAAACTGGAAAGCTCATCTTAGAGTCTGAAAGGCACAACAAAGTATCAAAAAAAATTTGCTGAATAAATATAGATAATCCAAAGCATTTTTCTTTCTCACATCTAAATCTGTCTCTGGATTCATAATGGGTAAGGAGTAAGCTTCAATTACTCTTGAGTCCCAGATCAGAAAAGTAGTAAGAAGTGAATAAAGAAAGAAGACACAAAGTACTGAATTCACATGAGAAAAACATAACTATACCATTGGACCTTTGGGAGAAGTGGTCCAGCAGAAAAATTAAGTGGTATACTCATTCATTTGAGTCATCCAAATGAGATGGAATATTTAATAGTACATAACTTACTGATCAAAGGCATGTTCTTGCCTTGACTGAAACAAAATAATTATCATTTTCGGATTTTCCAACAAAAATCTGCTTCAAGATAGCAAAAAATTTGCTTCAAGATAGCAAAGTAGAGCTAAGGACACAGTAGGGCACTTGCCTAGCATACACAAGACTCTGGGTTCAGTTCCCCATACCACCAAAAAACAAAAATGTCAAAGTAACTTTAAAGCTTCTAAATAATAAAATCTATAGTTGGAGAAAAATATTTATTTATTCATGATTACAGAAGTAGTAGGTACTTTTACTCCAGATAAATCATTAAAACAATAACATCAATATAGAGTTAATATAAACAATAACTAGATTTTCAAGAAAATAGATTTTAAAATAAAGTAACTTGGAAATAATACACATATACATACTTAAGAATACTTACATATAAAATTACAGCTTCAAACATTTGTAACAAAGTTCAAGTTTGTAGTTAAGTTCAATGAGAAAGTACAAATCAATACAAACGGCAAAAGAACAAGGACAGAATCAGAGAAATGGCAAAGAACCTAGACAAACCAACAGAACCTAAGTAATATAAAATGTATAATACTGTCAGAGAAACAAAATTTATGTCTTATATGAAAAGACAAAGGTCAAGTCTTAAGAAGATGATATAGTCTCCTAGGAAGAATAGGAAAACAATTCCCCACCCGCACCCCTCAGCTTGGTGGCTTGAAACAACACAAATGTTGTTTCAATGTTACAGTTGTCTAGGTGACAAATATGATACTGGTCTCACAAAGCTAAAATCAAGGTATTGGCAAAGCTGTGTTCCTGTCATATATATGTGGGTGACCATCTATTTCCTTGCCTTATCCAGCTTCTGGAGGCTGCCTACTTTCCATGGTTACCTTCCTTATTTTCAAAGCCAGTAACATTGGTCCAACTCCTCACATCCTGTCTTAGCCTCAGGTTGCCACAACTAATTCCACAGACTAGGTGGTTTATACATTTATTTCTCAAAATTCTGGAGGCTAGAAGTCCAAGATCAAGGGGTAGCATGGTCAGGTTCTGGTAAGGGAAACCTTCCAGGCCTGCATATGGCCACCTTCTCACTGTGTCATAACATAATACAGAGGAAAACGATCATTTTGTGTTTAAAAAAAAAAAAAAAAAAGACTTTACTAAAACTGAAAGGCAATGGAATTGGCCAACAAAACTCTTAATATTTTTGTTATACTTCATTCACACTTTTATAAAAAGCACTTCCATGTACATTATCTGGGGTTACACAATGAAAATGCATACCACTCTCCTTTTTAAAAATTGGTACAATGATATTTTAAGAAACTTAGTCAAGGTCATACAGTTTTTCTTAAGGACAGAAATCCAACATTGAGCTCTTATTTGATGTGACTATTAAGTAGTCTACTTGTATTAGAATTACCTATTATCACTCTATTACTATTTACGTGTCACTCCTACTGCTAAAACTATGAGTTCCTCAAGGACAAGGATTACACTTGCTTCTGATCATGTCTGTAACATCACCATCCAACACTGTATATTTTTATAATATGTGCTGAAAAATGTCTGTTAACAAATATGCATAAAAATAATCAAAGGAACTGATGGCATGGAGAATCCATTTAATTATTTTTGAAATACATATATGCATAAAACCACTTACAGTCCCTATTGAATGAGCAGGTCCTGACAGCCATGTCTGTATCAGTGAATAATAACCATGACCCTAACACCAGCTAAGTGGATGAGATTTGTACAGGCAGCCAAATCAAGACTAGTTAGTTAACTCACTGGTTTATTAATCACTAAATATTCTATCTTGAGAACTAGAATCAGGAGGGTAACACAGAGATAGT
Source organism: Sciurus carolinensis (assembly GCF_902686445.1). Classification (NCBI taxonomy): domain Eukaryota; kingdom Metazoa; phylum Chordata; class Mammalia; order Rodentia; family Sciuridae; genus Sciurus; species Sciurus carolinensis. The sequence continues at coordinate 97,173,221 of NC_062214.1, forward strand.
GGTTAAGCTGGAGATACTGTAAATTTAGTCAAACTACCAGATAAGTGAAGAAAATTAGACTGCAAAAAAACAGGAGTAAAAGGCAGACACCTACCTAGGAACCTGAATCAAGAAACTACAGGACCCCTGAAGGAAATCAAAATAGACTTTGTTTCTATAAGAACTGATTGCAATTTTTTTTCCACGTAGAATTCCCTGGGAACTTACATCTTTATTTTATTTTGTTTTGTTTTGTGGGTGCCAGGGATTGAACTCAGGGGCACTTGACCACTAAGCCATCCCCAGCCCTATTTTGTATTTTATATGGAGAAAGGATCTCACTGAGGTGCTTAGCGCCTTGCTTTTGCTGAGGCTGGCTCTGACCTCAAGATCATCCTACCTCGTCCTCCTAAGCCACTGGAATTATAGGCATGCGCCACCACACTCAAGGCTCTTACATCTTTCTTTAAACACTAAAATTGGTTTTTTTTTTTTTGGGGGGGGCAATCAAGTGAGCTTTTAGTGTAACAATTTTTCTAAGTCCCTCAACCATTTTCATTCTACACACTCAGGAACTACATACTCTTAAGGTCTCAACTAATGACTACATGCTGAACCCCTAAAAATGCCCTTCTAAGCACTAAATGGCAGATGTGAGACATTTGGAAAACATTACCACTACAATAAGGTATCAACCTAGGATGAAGAACAAAATTATAACATCACAAACTCAGATATTAATATTAAAATTGGTAAATTCAATAACTACCACCTAGGTAGCTGAAAGGACATAATCATCATCAGGAGAAATTTTGACTAGTCTTATCAGTTTATAGGAACATATGAGTTGTAGGAAAAATAGAAACCTAAATGAAAACACAGTGGATTCACATAAATGGCAAAGAATATTTTACATAGCAAACTGATTTTATGACAGCTAGTGTCCACCATTGAAAATACGGTTCGTGATGAACTAAAGTCTTGACATAAACAACAGCAGAGATGTATACAAATTATGAGTACAGAAATATAATAGTTTCAAGCATTCTCCTTTTATTAATGACCCAGCTTTCAAACTGAGGAACACTAAGAAAACACAATACAAACACAAATCCATTGCTACAGTTAACAGGAAAATTTCAGTCACATTGCACAGAATATTTGCTACAACTCTGTTCACTAAAGCTTCTTCAACTAAACGAAAGTAATAAATATTTTCAGGGTAGATATGTAAGTTAGGCATTAAGAATTTACAAGATTTGGGCTGGGGTTGTGGCTCAGTGGTAAAGCACTTGCCTAGCACGTGTGAGGCACTGGGTTTGATTCTTGGCACCACATAAAAAAATTAACAAATAAAATAGTTATAAAAAAATAAAATTGAGAGGCTGGGGTTGTGGCTCAGTGGTAAAGTGCTTGCCTAGCATGTGTGAGGCACTGGTTTGACCTTCAGCATCAAATATAAATAAAATAAAGATACTGTATCTACTAACTAAAAAATATTTTAAAGAATAAAATTGAAAAAAAAAAAAGAATTTACAAGATTTGGGATGGGAATGCTTGACAACAAGTCAGAAGCCCTAGGTTTAATCCCTAATACCATACAATAAAGTTTTTTTAAAAAAAGCTCAAAATATTGAGATAGTAGCAGGTACAACACTGCTAAGAACCATGAGGCACAATCTCTATTACTGTCAAATCACAAAACAAAGAAAATAGAAAGTAGAAATCTATAAACATGCTTGATTGGCCCCTTTCCATTCATGTATTTTCCTACTTTTAATTCCTCCAGCTTATAATGACTATTCAGTGTGTTTCCTTCAGGCACATTTTGCTCCCTAAAAACACTTCCAAATAGCATACCAGGATGTTTGCCTCTCCTACTTATAAGCACATCATATGAAAACATCTACTTCCTCTACCATTCCCTATCTCTCAGGAATGTATGGTTCAAAATAAGCAAATAATACTTACTGAATAACTCAAGGTTCAAGCTAAACAAAAAGAATTTTGTTTTAAGAATCAGAAGAGTCAATGAGATGTCTTTAATAAAGTTAATATAAATGTAATAAAAACTCATACAAAAAACAAATAATGAGTAAAATATTATTATGCTGCCAACCAAGTTTAATCTAGTACCTTCTAATCCCAAAGACTCAATATGAGAAATATTTAGTACATCAAAGTAAGTCAAACTGCTACCATTACACAAAAGAAGCAGAAGTGGTAGTCAAAGCAAATAAGACAATAAAAAATGAATGGCATAAGCAAAACATCAACAAACCAAACACTGCATATGCTTTTAAAAAATCATTAATATATTTGTAACAAGGGATAAGTCTCATTCCAAACTGCCTGGAGTCGTGTTGTCCAATGAGGTGGCCTCCAGGTGCATATGTCTATTTAAATGTAAATTTTAGATAATTAAAATTAAAATTCAGTTGCTCAGTCCACACTAATCACATTTCATGTGCTCAATGGTCACATTTATTTAACAGCACGGATGTAAACATATAAATAAATAAAACTTTTCATCACTGCAGAAGTTCTATCAGACAGAACTGGCCTATATATTCGATAGGCCCAACTAAAGAGCCTAAGAGAGCTTTGTTCTTCATTAGATTTTTTTTCCCCAGGAAGAAAGCAGTATTTTACCTTAGTTTTCAATTTTTCTTGCTGAATTAAAAAAAAAAAAAAAATTATGTGAGGTATAAACAAATAATAGAAACTCTCCACTGGAGAGTAAATCACAATGTTGAATTTAGTTTTACTTGCTTTTTTAAATAATTTTACCAAATGTTTCTGTAAAAATGTATTCTATCTGTATAATAAGTTTTTCTTTACATTACTTATTCTTTCCAGTTTCACTCTGAAGTTTATTCTCATCCATATAAATAGTATAACACAAAGAAACCAGTTTTATTTAGAAAAAAATAAACATCATTATTTGTGAGTCAAAGATAATCAAGTTAAAACCTAATACTTAAGGCTCCAAATCATTCTCTATGAAACAAATGCAATCTTTTTAACAAACATTTAACTGATCATAAACTAAAATGAAAAGAGCATTTTTGTACATCAAAAGTTTCGTGATGGGGCTGGGTCTGTAGTTCAATGGCTGAGCACTTGCCTAGCATGTGTGAGGCATTGGGTTTGATCCTTATCATCACATAAAAATAAACAAAATAAAGGTATTCTGTTCATCTACAACTACAAAAAACTGTTTTTTCATGGTTACAAACACATATATCTTTTTTTTTTTTTTTTTAATTGTTGAACAGTGATTGTCAATGTGTAGTCCCTCAACAAGAAGCTTCAAATCTCAGGGGAAATACAAATTCTAATTTTCTGCACCATCTCAAACCCAATGAATACAAACCCCTGGTGATGGGGTTTAGTAGTCTGTCTCCAAAAGCCCTCCAAATGAGCTAGGTGCAGTGGAACACACCTGTAATCCCAGAAACTGGGAGGCTGTGACAGAAAGATCATAAGTTCAAGGTCAGTCTCAGCAACTTAAGGAGACTCTATCTCAAAATAAAAACTACAAAGGGCTGAGGATGTACCTCTGTGGTAAAGCAATTCCTGGTACAAAGCGGGCGGGGAGCCCTACAGGTGATTCTCATGTGTGCTGAAATTTGAAATCTGTGAACCTCTCAAGAAGTATCCTAACAGTATACAAAAGAGGTTAACAAACACATGTAGAAACAGAACTTTCTAACATTTAACCAATAAATTCAATTAATATCCTTCCTTTTTTCTTTTCATTGAATTTTTAAAACTTTGGTTTAAACTACTAAAAATATTGAATTCAAAACAACACTGGTCTCTTTCCCTTCTTTGCAACCCTGGAGCGGACCGCCCGCATAATAAAGTCTCTTGCATGAAAAGAAAAAAAAAAAAAAAAACACTGGTCAAAATACAACAATAACAAAAATAATAATGACAAGGCATGGTGGTGTACACTAGTAATCCCAGCAGCTGGGGAGGTCGAAGCAGGAACACTGCAAGTTCAGAAACTTAGCCAGGACCTAAGCATGTCTAATTTTTTAATTAACCATTTTCTAATTGTGGCAAGATCCAGTGACCTTTTCCAGTTTTCCTAACAAGAAGTTTTTTTGTTTCGGGTTGTTTTTTGGTTTTTTTTTTGGACAACTATAGAGGCTTCTTATGTTTTAAGGCTCGCGATCCCGTCATGTTACAAATGCTTTCCCAAACTTATAGTGTGCCTTTACATTTTAACTTAGACAAATGATAGAGCTTAATTTTTTAAAACAAAAATATTTTAGCAAACAGATAAATGAGAATAAAACAAATAAATGAGACTCAAGTACCCACCACCAGATTTAACAAATGTTAAAGTTCACGATACTCATTTCAGACATTTATTTAAGAAATAAAACATTACTGACAGATCTTCTTATAGAGAAACCTTTTATATTTTTCTATAGGTTTCTCTTTTTATGCTTAGTTTTTCCTAGTTTTTCTCTAAAATCAGTCAACTTTTTTTAGAAAGTTTAACATATGGAAAATTTAAACAAATAAAGGGGAGAAAGCTTAACTCTTATCAATTCATGATCTACTTTGTTTCATCTGTACCAAAAATAAACAAACTTTCTCTGTAAAGAGCCACAAAGCAAGTATTTTAGGCTTTTGCAGACCCCTTCTGTTCCAATCATTTATCTCTGCCTCTATTGCAAAAGCAGTCACAGGCCTTAAGTAAATGAAAAGCCATAGCTATAGTTCCATATAACTGTATTTACAAAAAGACTGCAAAATAAATGGGCTACTGTTTGCAACCCCCTATTCACTTCTTCAGCATAATTTTGAACCTTCTCCAAAAAATCATTTTAACTGTAAATATTGCCCTACATCTAAAAAAGTTCTTTTTAAAAACATTATTACAATACCATTCACATGAGTTATCAAAATTTCTTTAATATAAATATTTAGTATTCAAATGTAAACCACTTCATAGTTGTCTGATTTTACAATCTGTTAGTTTGAATCAGAATTCAAATAAGGTCTAGACATTGAAACTGCTTTTCGTTATTCACCATTGAATTGTGTCGAAAGAAAGAAAGAAAGAAAGAAAGAAACAAACAAACAAACAAACAAAGAAAGAAAGAGAAACAAAGAAAGAAAGAAAGAAAGAAAAAAAGAGAAAGAAAAAGAAAGAAAGAAAGAAAGAAAGAAAGAAAGAAAGAAAGAAAGAAAGAAAGAAAGAAAGAGAGAGAGAGAAAAGAAAGAGAAAGAAAGAAAGAAAACTTGTCTGAGGCTTGACACCCAATACCTTATGTGTGACCTTATGTGGATACAGGGTCTTTGCAGACATAATTAAGGATCTCAAGATCCTTAATTGGGATAGGCTCTAATTCCAGTGACTATTGTCCTTTTAACAGAAAAGAGAGAAGAATTTGAGACAGAGAAGAGGAAAAGACCAGGTGAAAATAGAAGCAGCAACAGAAAGTATGCTGCCAAAACCAAGGACATCAAGGCACCAAAAGAATCTGGAAGAGAAAAGGAAGGGTACTCCCCTAGAGCCTTTAGAAATAACCTAGCCCTACCAATATCTTGCAATACCTAAATTTTGAACTTCTGCCCTCCAAAACTGTAGAAGTTTGTTATAATGCCCTAAGAAACTAACACATCTATACAATAGAACTTTCTGCAATGACAAAAATGTTATCTATCTGCACTGCCCAATATGGTAAGTCACTAGCTGTATGAGGCTTCTGAGCACTTGAAATGTGTTTAGTGTGGCTGAGGATATGAATTCTTATTTTAACTAATTTAAATTTTAAAATATGTCCCCTTCAAATTTTTTCCTTCAGATTTTGAAAGAAATTAGTTGTTTATCCTAGAGTTTCCCACATCTGGATTTTTCTGTTATCTCCTATTATTTAACATTTCCCTTACCTGTATTTACCATACATTAGTAGTTGGAATGACCTAATAATGAAGTTCAATTATTTTCTGGGGAGACAAGTTACTTTAAGTGTGATACTATCTTATTCAGAAGGCAAAATGTGTCTGGTTCTCTTTCTTCTGGTAAGGTGAACAGTATAATGCTCCGCACCTAGATTTATTAATATATTAGGTCTTAAATACAAAATGGTGATAGTCTAATTTTATAACCCATAGCTTGTTTGTTAGCTTGAATAGTTCTATATAAGAAAACATCCCCCCATCTACTATTTAGTTGCCCAATAGTACACTTCTAATAGAAAAGACAGGATGAATGCAATACTTTCCTACATTTCCACTTTTAAAACTAATGATTCTTCATTAGCTTCCTCCACTTGTTTAACCAATAATTTTTTAAGTCACTGTGAACTCATGTATTTAACATATATCTCAAACCACTGTAGGTATTATCTTTATTAATGCTCAAATTGTCCCATTTTTATCCAGCAATAAATTCTTGAAGATGGACCCTGAGTTCTTTAACCCCAGTAGTCTTTAAAGCTTATTATCAGGTATGACAAAATGTTCCAGGCTTATCTTGTATGTACTTTGCCTGAGATAGAAAACAAAACCATTTTCCCAAGAACTTCTGATTACTTTTAGTGAAAAATAATATGTAGAAACCTCAACTTGTATTCAAAGAAACTTACAAATTAAAGTCGTGTTAAAATTATTACTTGTAATTAGCTATTTATCAGTTATCTACCCTTCATTATTTTCAGTGATAAAAACAAAATCTAATTTTTGGTTATAAGCATATTTTATTAATATATTCATAGAGATAGTAAAGCTAGGCAGACTATTAGGTAAATTAATGTTTTCTTTTGTAATTCTGGGGATCACACTAGGACCTTGTGAATACTAAGCAAGTGTTCTACCATTGAACCACATACCCAGCCCTAACACTTGCGTGGAGGGTGGGAGCAGGGGAAAGGGGGTACTAGGAATTAAACAGAATCTCACTCCTGCTAGGCAAGCATTCTACCACTGAGCTATATCTGCATCTCAATTTCTGTAAGACAACTCATTCTAATAATATGAAATCACCAAAAGAGAATGCAATATTAATAGACGTAGTTTTTTATAATCATTAAAATTACCATGATACATACAAGGTTTTCTTTCTCAAAGTCTAGGAATATAACAATATGCAAAGTGTATCAGTAAATATTTTTAATGCAGGCTTTAACAGCACATTCACTAACTTTAAACTATCTTTAATTCTTGCTGTAGACTACATTTTGCCAACTATAGAAAAAACATCTAGAGTACTAAGGTTTTAAATGACCTGTTACCATATCCTGATTAAAGAGCATGCCCATAAGCAAGATGTTGAGACATGAGTCCTTTAAATATCAAAATGAATTTAAGGTATTAACCACAACACAGCTACAAACATGTTGTTTTCTATTTGTACATAAGTTAAAAGTGTTTGCTATAGCACTATTCACAATAGCCAAGATATGCCATCAACCTTTGTGCCCACTGATGAATAACTGGATAAAGAAAATGTGATCTATATACACAATGGAATATAACCCAGCCATAAAAGGAATGAAATTCTGCCATTTGCAGCAACGTGGATGGAAATGGAGGGTATTATGTTAAGTGAAATATGTCAGGCACAGAAAAACAAATAGCACATGCAATTTTTACATATGCAAGCTAGAAAGTTGATTTCAAAGAGGTAGAGAATAGAAGAATGAATACCAGAGCCTGAGAAGGGTGTAATGGTGGGGCGGGATGGAGGGTGGGTGATTAATGAGTACAGGGATGCAGCTGGACAAGAGAAATAACTTCTAATGTACTATAATATGTAGTTGACAACAATTAATTGAATACTTCAAAATAGGAGAATTTTCTCAAAAGATCTAAAAGCGGCTTACAACAGCGACAGAGTCACCTCAATGTTTATAGCAGCACAATTTACAATAGCTAAATTATGGAATCAATTCAGATGTCCCTTGATAAGTGAATGGATTAGACACTGTGGTACATATGTATACATACATACCCACACACACAATGGAGTTCTACTCAAGTCATAAAAAAGAATGAAATTTCAGCATTTGCTAATAAAGGGATGGGCTTGAAGAATGTCATTCTCCATTTAAAACTCAGAAATTCACTGGGCGCAGCGGCACATGCCTGTAATCCAGTAGCTCAGGAGGCTGAGGCAGGAGGATCTCAAGTTCAAAGCCAGCCTCAGCAAAAGCAAAGTGCTAAGCAATTCAGTGAGACCCTGTCTCTAAATAAAATACAAAATAGGGCTGGGGATGTGGCTCAGTGGTCAAGTGCCCCGAGTTCAATCCCCAGTACCCAAAATTAATTAAATAATTAAAACTCAGAAATTCAAAGGTCAAATGTTTTCTCTCTTATTCTCCTAGAGATTTTGTTTTTTGTTTTTTTCTTTGGTTTTTGGTGGTGCTGGGGATTGAACCAAGAGCCTTGTAATACTAGGCAAGCACTCTACCAAGTGAGCTTCATCCCGTTTTCTCTCATACGAGGAAGCCAGAGTAAAATAAAGGGGAAGGGAAGATAACGATTGCATAAAGAACCAATCAAATACAACTTAACAGATGAGAGAAAGGAAGTCCAGTGGAGTAGAGAAAGGAGAAGGGGAGACGGAAGGGAAGACAGGAGGGTAAATGGGGAGATCATGAACTGAAAATGATTTCTATGCATATGAGTTTGCCAGATTGAACCTAACTATGTAGAACTATAAAGTTCTAATAAAAATTTTAAAAATGAATCCCACCATTATGTACAACTATAATGCACCAATTTAAAAAATGTTAAAAAAACAAAGACAAAAATAGCTAGCAGAAAATAGTTTGTTCCCAACACAAATGTTATGTCTGAGGTGAAAGATATGCCCATCAGAGATGCCAATTACCCTTATCTGATCATTATACATTGTACACACGCACTGAGAAGTCCCAATGTATCCCTTAAATATATACAATTACTAAGTATATATTTTTTTAAAAAGTCTTATTAAAAAATAAAATGTATTTTAAATGTTGGCTATCTAAAGCATTTTGCTAATATTTTAACAATGTTACAGACACTTTTATTAAAGGAAACTGAAGCATTTATGACAGTAAACCAACCACATTTTAAGAAAGTATACTACTTATGACTAAACAGCTAAGTCTTATTCGTCAGTAAATATGTTAAACATTCTGTACATGGCTAGGCTACAAAACCAAAGATGACATCTAAAGGACTTTTTGTAATATCTTACCAATCAAGTTTAACCAATGATAAATTCATTCACTGAAATTCACCCAAAAGCAGAGTCTGGTGGCACATGCCTATAATCCCAGCAACTCAGGAGGCTGAGGCAGGAGCATCGTGAGTTCAAAGCCAACCTCAGCAACTAAGTGAAGCCCTAAGCAATTTAGCAATACCCTATCTCTAAATAAAAATAGAAAAAGGGCTGGGGATGTGGCTCATTGGTTAAGAGCCCCTGGGTTCAATCCCCAGTACCCACCCCCACCCCCAAAAAAAAACCACCACCTAGAAGCAGATCCATACAACATGTCGGAAAACATCAGTTGTTTTAACCAATTTGGGTTTATTTTGCTCCTATACAAAAACTACTGAATTACATACACCTAACCTCTAGGATTCCTGTAAAAATTAAATGAGCTAATGCACACAAATGTACCTGGTATAATATCTCTTAAAGAACCTAACACAAAGCAGATACTCAATAAGTGTAAGTACTCTCTCAAAAACGTATGTAGTTTTATTAAACTTTTTGTAAAGTCACGTATATTTTCAATGTTTTGGGGTTTTTTTAGCCATATCTGCAACAAACAACAGAAAAACTGGAACACAAGTACAAGAATTCCCATAGTCTTCACCCAAATCCCACATACGCTAACACTTATGTTTACACAATTACTTTATCATATTCTTTTCAAAGACACACATTTGCTATATCCTCTTTTCTTCTCTAATTCTGAGTATGTCTACCTGCAGAGGTTTTCTGAACCATGTGGGAGTAACTACCAAACACAATATTCTCTCCATTATTCTAAATATGTGTCCTAAAAACAAGAACATTCTTTTTTTTTTTAAATTAAAATCTTTTATTTTTACAGACTGCATTTTGATTTACTGTACATCAATGGGGTACAACTTTTCATTTCTATGGTTGTATATAATGTAGAGTCACACCATTCATGTAAGCATACATATACATAGGTAATACTATCTGTTTCATTCTTTCTGTCCCCCAACCCCTCCCACCCCATTTTCCTCTACACCATCCAAAGTTCCTTCATTCTTTTCTTCCCCGCACCCGTCACCCTGCCCCCATTATATATCGTCACGCACTTACCAGGGAAAAAATTCGGCCTTTGCTTTTTTGGGCTTGGCCTATTTCACTTACCATGATATTTTCCAACTTCATTCATGTACCAGCAAATGCCATAATTTTACTCTCCTTTATGGCTAAGTAATATTCCATTGTGTATATATACCACAGTTTCTTTATCCATTTGTCAACTGAAGGGCATCTAGGTTGGTTCAACAATCTATTGTGAATTGAGTTGCTATGAACGTTGACGTGGCTGCATCACTGTAGTATGCTGATTTTAAGTCCTTTGGGTATAAACCAAGAAGTAGGATAGCTGGGTCAAATGGTGGGTCCACTCCAGCAGTATGGATGAGGAATCTCCATACTGCTTTCCAGAGTGGCTGCACTAATTTGCAAGTCCACCAGCAATGTATGAGTGTGCCTTTTTCCCCACATCCACACCAACACTTACTATTGCTTGTGTTCTTGATAACAGCCATTCTAATTAGAGTTAGATGAAATCTTAGAGTGGCTTTAATTTGCTTTTCTCTAATTACTAGGGATGATGAGCAATTTTTCACATATTTGTTGATCACCTGTATATCTTCTTCTGTGAAATGTCTGCCCATTTCCTTCGCCCATTTATTGATTGGGTTCTTTGCATTTTGGGTGTAAAGTTTTTTAAGTTATTTATAAACTTTGCAGATTAGTGCTCTGAAGTGTGAGTGGAAAAGATTTTCTCCCATTCTGTAGGCTCTCTTTTCACATTATTGATTGTTTCCTGTTCTGAGAAAAAAACTTTTTAGTTTGAATCTATCCCATTTACTGATTTGCTTTTATTTCTTGTGCTACGGGGATCTTGTTAAGGAAGTCAACGTGATGGAGATTCATCATGTGAATGGAGGCCTACTTTTTCTTCTATTTGGTGAAGGGTCTCAGGCCTAATTCCTAGATCCTTGATCCATTTTGAGTTGAATTTTGTAGAGGGGGAGAGACAGGAGTTTAATTTCATTTTACTGCATATGGATTTCCAGTTTATACCCAGCACCATTTCTTGAAGAGGCTATCTTTTCTCCACTGTAAATTTTTGGCACCTTTGTCTAATATGAGATAACTGTACTTATGTAGGTATGTTTCCGTGTCTTCTATCCTGTACCATTGGTCTACCTATTTTGGCGCCAATACCATGCAGTTTTTGTTACTATTGCTCTATAGAAGATTTTAAGGTCTGATATTGGGATACCTCCTGCATCACTCTTCATGCCCAAGATTGCCTTGGTTATTCTGGGTCTTTTGTTCTTTCAGATGAATTTCATGACTGCTTTTTCTGTTTCTATGAGAAAATGTCATAGAAATGTTAATTGGAATTTAACTGGAATTGTGATAAATCTGTATAGCACTGTTGGAAGTATGGCCATTTTGATAATATTAATTCTGCCTATCCAATAACATGGGAGCCCTTTCCCATCTTCTAAGGTCTTCTTCAACTTCTTTCTTTAATGTTCTGTAGCTTTCATTGTAGAAATCTTTTACCTCTTTGGTTAGATTGATTACCAAGTTTTTTTTTTTTTTTTTTTTTTTTTTTGTTTTGTTTTGTTTTGTTTTGTTTGAGACTATTGTGAACAGAGTTTTTCTCCTCATTTCCCTTTCAGATGTTTCATCACTATAAAAATGTATAAAAATGCTTTAGATTTATGCATGTTGATTTTATAGCCTGCTACTTTGCTGAATTCATTTATGAGGTCTAGAAGTTTTCTGGTGGAGTTTTTTGGATCCTCTAAATACAGAATCATGTCATGTCTTTTGATGAGTTTAGGCCATTAACATTCAGGGTTATTATTGAGATATGATTTGTATTCCCAGGCATTTGGGCTTATTTTTGTTTTTTTAACTTGACTTGGTTTCTCCTTTGATTTTTCCTTTAAGGTAGTTCCTCCCTTTGTGACCTACATTGTTGTTTTTCATTTCTTCCTCATGGAATATTTTGTTAAGAAAATTCTGTAGTACAGGCTTTCTATTTGTAAATTCTTTTAACTTTTGTTTATCAAGGAAGGATTTTATTTCATCTTCATATCTGAACGTTAGTTTTGCTGGGTATAAGATTCTTGGTTGGCGACCATGTTCATTCAGAGTTTGAAATATGTTGTTCCAAGCCCTTCTAACTTTTAGAATCTGGGTTGAGAAATCTGCTGATATCCATATTGGTTTCCCCCTATATATAATATGATGCTTTTCTCTCACAGTCTTCAACATCATATCTTTATTTTGTATGTTAGGCATTTTCATTATAATGTGCCTTGGTGTGGATCTGTTGTGATTTTGTGTATTTGGTGGTCTGTAAGCCTCTTGTATTTGATTTTCCATTTCATTCTTCAGGTTTGGGAAGTTTTCTGATATTATTTCACTGAATAGGTTGTTCATTCCTTTGGTTTGTATCTCTGTGCCTTCCTCAATCCCAATAATTCTTACATTTGGTCTTCTCATGACGTCCGATAATTCTTGGAGGTTCTGTTCATGATTTCTTACCATCTTCTCTGTTTGGGCAACTTTACTTTCAAGATTAAATACTTTGTCTTCATTATCTGAGGTTCTGTCTTCCAAGTGGTCTAGTCTGTTTGTGATGCTTTCCATTGAGTTTTTTTATTTGGTTTATTGTTTCCTTCATTTCAAGGATTTCCATTGTGTGTGTGTTTTTTGTTTTTTTTGTTTTTTTTTTTTTTTTGAGACTCTCTCTTTGTTGAAATGATCTGCTTCCTGCATTGCTCTTCAAGAATCATTTTATGTATATTCTGAACTCCTTTTCTGATATTTCTTCTACCATGCTGTCACTGGATTCTATTAATATAGACTCCAGGTTTGTTTGGATCATTTTCTTCCCTTGTTTTTTCATGTTGTTCATGTATCTTCCCCTCTAGCAATGCAGATCTGGAGTATTGCAGTTTCCCCACTATGGGCTTATAGTAACCCTATAGGTTCCCAAAACCTCTGATAATGAGCTTCCAGTCTCCAACAGGTGTCTCAGGATGAAATCTGCACCACCTAAAGATGGGAGCTACCACTTCCAAGATAATCCAAAATGGCCGTCCTGACTTCCAAATGTGTTGGCAAATGAGGAGCTGCAGCTCGGGATGTGGGTATGGTTGGCTGGAGGTCCTGGAGGTAGGATGTGGTTGGTCTGTTTGAGGGATCCTAGAGGCAGGGTACATTCAGTCAGTGTGGGGGTCCTGGTGGCAGGGAGCAGTCAGTTGGTCTGGGTCCTGGAGACAAGGAGTGGTCGGTCAGGCTGAAGGGTCCTGGAGATGGGGTTCAGTCAGTTCAGTCAGGCGTCCTACAGGTCCTGGCTGTTGTCTCAAAATGGTGGCAGCCACATGTAACCAAACCTGCAGGTTCTGTGACAATGGGCTTCCAGGCAACAGCAGGCAGCTGGCACTCCACTGGCAATCTGTGGTCAGTCTGATGGCTGTTGTCAGATGACAGGCAGGTGAACCTCGGGCAGTGGGTGGGTGATGAGTAGGTGAAAGGTAGGTGATAGACAGGCAAGAGGCAGGCAAATAGCGAATGATAGGTGCCAGCCAGTGAGCAATCTGCACTCAAAAAGTAGTCAATATGCTGGTAGACTGCAAGTGATCGCAGCAGACAAATTGGGTAAACAGCAGGGGATAGATAAGCAGCAAAAACTGCCTCACCGAGAAACCCAAGAACATTCTGTTAAGTATGTTATCATAGTACAATTATCAAAATCAGAAAACTAACACTGGTACAACACTACTATCTATTACACAGGACTTAGCCAGGTACAGTGGTGCACACCTGTAATTCCAGCAGATTGGGAGGCTGAGGCAGGAGGATCATGAGTTCAAAGTCAGTCTCAGCAAAAGCAAGGTGGCTAAGCAACTCAGTGAGACCCTGTCGCTAAATAAAATACAAAATGGGGCTGGGGATGTGGCTCTGTAGTCGAATGCCCCTGAGTTCAATCCCTGGTACTCCGAAAACAATAATAGTAATAATAATATACAGGCCTTCTTCAGGTTTTGCCAATGGTTCAAATAATGGTTCTTTGTAGCAAAAAAGAAAATTCCAGAACATCCAATGCACTTCTTTGTGGCACCTTTAATCTGAATAGTTCCTTAATTTTCATCTTTCACAATATTGACACTTTTGAAGAGTACCGCTGCTCTGTTGTTTAGTAGAATGTTCCTTACATGAGTTTGTCAAATTTTTCTTCTTATGATTAGATTCAGATTTTATACTTTTGGCAGAAGTAACACAGAAGTGATGGTATGTTTTCAGTGCTTTATGTCAGGAGGTACTTGTAAACTTGTCCTCTATACTTGGTGATCTAACTTTAACCACGTTTAATGTTTTGTCAGCAAGGTTTCTCCAGTACAAACTTATAATTTTCTCTCTGCAATTAATAAGTATCTTGCAAGAGAATAATTTGAATCTATATAAGTATCTTGTTACTCATCAAACTTTCACCTCACTAGTTGTGTTGTGTTTTGTTATTCAGTACTGCCAAATGAACCCAGGGATGGCAAATGCTAGGCAAGCACTCTACTACTGAGCTACATCCCCAGGCCTTTTGGTTTTTTTTTTGAAACAGGGTTTTGCTAAGTTGCCCAGGCTAGTCTCAAACTTGCAATCCTCCCATCTATTTCTCAAGTAGCTGGGATAACAGGTGTGTGTTCTTAACATACTTTAATGATCCTTGCCTGAATCAATTACTACCAAGTTGTTGCACACTGATAATTTTCTAAATCATTCCTTCTACATATTAGTTGACATGCTATTATAAGGACAAACATCCCTTGTATCTGCTAACTTCTCATCTCTATTGTTCCTTGAGCAATTCCTAACTTTCCGGAATGTCAGTGTTTTAAGAACCTCTTTTAAGAGTATTGGGATATAAATTAATGCGTATTTTTTTTCATAAAGCAGTATAGTATACAAGTTCTTTTGCACTTTGCTTGTTATACTTAACATATAAACCTAAAATTACTCCACAGAAATTCATAAAAATTTACTTTTTTCTTTGTACACCTGCACTCTGTATGTATCACAATTTACATAACCACTCATCACCACTTCCTATGTACTGACATCTAGGTTGTTTCCAATAATTTGTAATCAAAAATAATATATATTCTTATATTTTTGGAAATAAATCAAGACAAATTCCCAAAAGTGGAGCTGCCCAGTTGAAAATTAAATGCATACATAGTTTTATTAAATACTGACAAAGCCCCTTCCAAAAGCATCGTACCAATCACCAGCAATGTACAGAAGTGAATCACAGACATTTTAGTGAATGGGAAAAAACATTATCACTATTAATCACTAAGAATAGTAACTCACTTCCTTCATAAAAGCTTCATTTTGTATAACCCACATCCATATAATTCAGCTCTTTAACTGCATAATTCAATGGTTTTTAGTATATTCACAGAGGTGTATACCACTAAATCACTACTTTCTTTACTACCTGCTCCTACCCCCCTAATGACCAGGAAAAAAAAAAAAAAAAAAAACCTAAGTCAATAACTAGTGAGAAAAATTTCAGGTACTAACCAATCTACTTTCTATCTTTATAGATTCACTCATTTTGGACATTTCATATAAATGGAATCATACAATATGTGGGCTTTTATGATTAGCTTCTTCCACTTAGCATATTTTCAAGGTTCATTCATGTTAGCACGCGTCAGTACTTTATTTCTTTTTTATAACTAAATTATACTCTATTGTTCAGATATACATTCTATTCATCTGTTCATTAGTTGATGGAAATTTGTTTGTTTTACTTTATGGCTACTATGAATAATGTCGTCATAAGCATCATACAAGTTTTTGAGTTAACACGCTTTAATTCTCTTGGGTGTATGATAAGGAATGAAACTGTCTGGTCCTATGGTAACTCTATGACTAATCTTTCAAAAAACAGTCAGTCTTCCAAAGTGACTTGCATCATTATATATTCCCACTAAGAGGATAACTCTCTCACTTTTTCACTTAATTTAATGTGATCAGAAATTGCCACATTACCTTCTACTCCCATTCTGATGACTGGTACCAACAACTCAAGTATGATGATATGTAACCAGGGCATTATTGATGTTCCTTTTACTATCATTAATCTAAATATCAATCATCAGTGACCATATGTAACAGTGCCAAATATAATAACTGCTGTAAGTTAAGGCAATAGCTTTGCATTTACATAGTACATGATAGTTTCCACTCATTCCAAGTACAATTTTTAATAGATTCCACAGAACTAAAGTCCTCCAAAACATCTCTCCATATATACACAAGTAATGCATCCATTCTCCAAATAATAGTGTGGATTATTTTATTTAAATATTGAAATAATTCTGAAATTTCTAATCACTTGTCATTTGCTTGCACCTGACTAATGAACCCATTTATCTCAAGAGATTATGATTTGCTACTAAGATTACAGAGCTAGTGAACATGTTTCAAATCATCAAAAATGTAACTTCCACATTGCAGTCCAGCTACTATCTAGAGAAAGGATTGTTTGTTTTCCTATACTGTCCTGCAGCATTTCAAAAGTCACTCTTGAAGGGAGAGACACTACTATTAAGTAAGGTAGGGCCAAAAAAGAAGTAGGGAGAAGGGAAATTTCCAACTTTTTCTGGTACCAGGGATTTGTGAAAAGGGAACAAGTGGTCAGATATGTAGCCTAAAGTGCATTAGAAAATGAACCCTCTTCTATCCTTCCATTTTGGTCTCAAAGGCCACTTGTCAAGCTGTGCTATGCAAACTTGGGGCATATTTACATGAAACTACCAGTTTGCACTCCATCAACAACGTGTTAAAATACTTTTTTCCTCACAACTAATTGAGTATTTGATTATACTTTTAAATTGCTGCCAATCTGCTAGGTAAAAACTAGTATCTAAGCGCACTTTTGATTGGATTTTTCACATTAGTGAAAGTGAATATCTTTCCTATGTGTATGGGCAATTCTGATACTAATTTGTTTTTTTCTTTTTTTTTTATTGTAAACAAATGGGATACATGTTGTTTCTCTGCCTGTACATGGCGTAAAGGCATACCATTTGTGTAATCATAAATTTACATAGGGTAATGTTGTTTGATTCATTCTGCCATTTTTTCCCTTCTCCCCCACCCCTCCCACCCCTCCCGTCCCCTCCCTCTATACAGTCCTTCCTTCCTCCATTCCTGCCCCCCTCCCTAAACCCAACTCCAACCCCAACACTAACCCCTACCACCCCCCATTATGTGTCATCATCCACTTATTAGCGATATCATTCTTCCTTTGGTTTTTTGAGATTGGCTTATCTCACATAGCATGATATTCTCCAGTTTCATCCATTTGCCTGCAAATGCCATAATTTTATCATTCTTTATGGCTGAGTAATATTCCATTGTATATATATACCACATTTTCTTTTTTTTTTTTTTATTATAAACAAATGGGATACATGTTGTTTCTCTGTCTGTACATGGCGTAAAGGCATACCATTTGTGTAATCATAAATCTACATAGGGTAATGTTGTTTGATTCATTCTGCCATTTTTTCCCTTCCCCCCCTCCCCTACCACCCTTCCCCTCCATCTATACAGTCCTTCCTTCCTCCATTCCTGCCCCCCTCCCTAAACCCAACTCCAACCCCACCACTAACCCTTCCCACCCCCCATTATGTGTCATCATCCACTTATTAGCGATATCATTCTTCCTTTGGTTTTTTGAGATTGGCTTATCTCACTTAGCATGATATTCTCCAGTTTCATCCATTTGCCTGCAAATGCCATAATTTTATCGTTCTTTATGGCTGAGTAATATTCCATTGTATATATATACCACATTTTCTTTATCCATTCATCAATTGAAGGACATCTAGGTTGGTTCCACAATCTGGCTATTGTGAACTGAGCAGCTATGAACATTGATGTGGCTGTATCTCTGTAATATGCTGATTTTAAGTCCTTTGGGTATAGGCCAAGGAGTGGGATAGCTGGGTCAAATGGTGGTTCCATTCCAAGTTTTCTAAGGAATCTCCACACTGCTTTCCAGAGTGGCTGCACTAATTTGCAGCCCCACCAGCAATGTAAGAGTGTACCTTTCTCCCCACATCCTCGCCAACACCTGTTGTTGCTTGTGTTCTTGATAATCGCCATTCTAATTGGGGTGAGATGGAATCTTAGGGTGGTTTTGATTTGCATTTCTCTTATTACTAGAGATGTTGAACATTTTTCCATATGTTTGTTGATTGCTTGTAGATCTTCTTCTGTGAAGTATCTATTCATTTCCTTAGCCCATTTGTCGATTGGATTATTTGCATTCTTGGTGTTGAGTTTTTTGAGTTCTTTATAGATTCTGGAGATTAGTGCTCTATCTGAAGTATGATTGGCAAAGATTTTCTCCCACTCTGTAGGCTCTTTCTTCACATTGCTGATAGTTTCCTTTGCTGAGAGAAAACTTTTTAGTTTGAATCTATCCCAGTTATTAATTCTTGCTTTTATTTCTTGTGCTAGGAGAGCCCTGTTGAGGAAGTCTGGTCCTAAGCCGACATGTTGAAGTTCGGGACCTACTTTTTCTTCTATAAGATGCAAGGTCTCTGGTCTGATTCCGAGATCCTTAATCCATTTTGAGTTTAGTTTCGTGCATGGTGAGAGATATGGGTTTAGTTTCATTCTGTTGCATATGGATTTCCAATTCTCCCAGCACCATTTGTTGAAGAGGCTATCTTTTCTCCATTGCATATTTTTGGCCCCTTTGTCTAGTATGAGAAAATTGTATTTATTTGGGTTTGTGTCCGTGTCCTCTATTCTGTACCATTGATCCACCTTTCTATTTTGGTACCAATACCATGCCGTTTTTGTTACTATTGCTTTGTAGTAGAGTTGAAGATCTGGTATTGCGATAACCCCTGCTTCACTCTTTCTGTCAAGGATTGCTTTAGCTATTCTGGGTTTTTTATTCTTCCAGATGAATTTCATAATTGCTTGCTCTATTTCTGTAAGGTACATCATTGGGATTTTAATTGGAATTGCATTGAATCTGTATAGCACTTTTAGTAGTATGGCCATTTTGACAATATTAATTCTTCCTATCCAAGAACATGGGAGATCTTTCCATCTTCTAAGGTTTTCTTTAATTTCTTTTTTTTTTTTTTTTTTTTTTTTTTTTTGCTGGGTTTAACTCTTTATATCGTACAAATCTTGTACATATCACATAAGTTAATACAAACTTAAACTGTGTAATCATCAAACGTGTTTCGTTAGCATTTCCTTTTCTCACATTGCAAAATATCTGTTAATATGCAATATTCGTACATATTTACGAATCACACTGTGGTGTTTCAAGGCATGTGAATAATACGTGATCACATCACCGTAACACACATTTCCTTCCCTGCGTCACGTATCTCCTGATGGCTCTGGGCGGCTCTGGGCGGGTGGTAGCTCAGGGGCGGACCTCAGCACTGCACAGAAAGCAGAAGGAAAACAGAGCACGCTGTCCGTGGGCAACTGCCGGCAAACTCTTTAAAGCCAGTTGGCCAGTGAGACATGGCAACGGCTCCTGGGGTCGTGCGACATGGGGAAAGGCACAGGCCTGGAGGCCGGGGAAGCGCTACAAACACGTTTTGCAGGGAAACTGCTGGGACGGAAGCTCACAGACGAAAATCATCTCAAGAAGAAACGGCACCTCCCAATCTGACCCTGCATTCTGCAGACCTCGAGGGCGGCGTGGTGTTCTGTAGTTCTCATTGTAGAGGTCTTTCACCTCTTTTGTGAGATTGATTCCCAAGTATTTTATTTTTTTCGAAGCTATTGTGAATGGGGTAGTTTTCCTAATTTCTCTTTCTGAAGATTCATCGCTTGTGTATAAAAATGCCTTAGATTTATGTGCATTGATCTTATATCCCGCTACTTTACTGAATTCACTTATGAGATCTAAAAGTTTTCTGGTGGAATTTCCTGGTTCCTCTAAGTATACAATCATATCATCAGCAAATAGGAATAGTTTGAGTTCTTCTTTTCCTATTCATATCCCTTTAATTTCTTTGGTCTGTCTAATTGCTCTGGCTAGAGTTTCAAGGACGATATTGAATAGAAGTGGTGAAAGAGGGCATCCCTGCCTTGTTCCAGTTTTTAGGGGGAATGCTTTCAGTTTTTCACCATTTAGAATGATATTAGCCATGGGCTTAGCGTAGATGGCCTTTACAATGTTAAGGAATGTTCCCACTATCCCTATTTTTTCTAGTGTTTTGAGCATGAAGGGATGCTGTATTTTATCAAATGCTTTTTCTGCATCTATTGAAATAATCATGTGATTCTTGACTTTAAGTCTATTGATATGGTGAATTACATTTATTGATTTCCTGATGTTGAACCAACCTTGCATCCCTGGGATGAAACCCACTTGATCATGGTGCACTATCCTTTTAATATGTTTTTGTATGCGATTTGCTAAAATTTTGTTGAGAATTTTTGCGTCAATGTTTATTAAGGATATTGGTCTGAAATTTTCTTTCCTCGATGTGTCTCTGTCTGGTTTAGGTATCAGGGTAATATTGGCTTCATAGAATGAGTTTGGTAGGGTTCCCTCCTCTTCTATTTTATGGAATACTTTGTGAAGTATTGGAATGAGCTCTTCTTCAAAGGTTTTGTAGAACTCGGCTGAGAACCCATCTGGTCCTGGACTTTTCTTTGTTGGTAGGCTTTTGATGACTTCTTCTATTTCATTACTTGAAATTGGTCTATTTAAATTGTGTATGTCCTCCTCGTTCAGTTTAGGCAATTCATATGTCTCTAGAAACCTGCTGATGTCTTCGAAATTTTCTATTTTGTTGGAGTATAGGTTTTCAAAATAGCTTCTAATTATGTTTTGTATTTCAGTCGTGTCTGTTGTGATATTTCCTTGTTCATTCCGAATTTAGTAATTTGGGTTTTCTCTCGTCTTCTCTTTGTTAGTGTGGCTAAAGGTTTATCAATTTTGTTTATTTTTTCGAAGAACCAACTATTTATTTTGTCAATTTTTTGTATTGTTTGTTTCAATTTCATTGATTTCAGCTCTGAGTTTAACTATTTCCTGTCTTCTACTACTTTTGGTGTTGGTCTGTTCTTCTTTTTCTAGGGCTTTGAGCTGTAGTGTTAGGTCATTTATTTGTTGAGTTTTACTTCTTTTATTAAATGCGCTCCATGAAATAAATCTTCCTCTAAGTACTGCTTTCATAGTGTCCCAGAGATTTTGATATGATGTTTCTTTGTTCTCGTTTACCTCTAAGAATTTTTTAATTTCCTTCCTAATATCTTCTGTTATCTATTCATTATATAATTGCATATTGTTTAATCTCCAGGTGTTGGAGTAGTTTCTGTTTTTTACTCTTTCATTTATTTCTAACTTCAATCCATTATGATCTGATAGAAAACAAGGTAGTGTCTCTATCTTCTTGTATTTGTTGACATTAGCTTTGTGGCATAATATATGGTCTATTTTAGAGAAGGATCCATGTGCTGCTGAGAAGAAAGTGTATTCGCTCTTGGTTGGATGGTATGTTCTATAAATGTCTGTTAAGTCTAAATTATTGATTGTGTTATTGAGATCTATGGTTTCTTTGTTCAATTTTGTTTGGAAGATCTGTCCAATGGTGAGAGAGGCGTGTTAAAATCACCTAGTATTATTGTGTTATGGTCTATTTGGTTTCTAAAATTGAGAAGGATTTGTTTGACATACATGGATGAGCCACTGTTTGGGGCATAGATGTTTATGATTGTTATATCTTGCTGATTTATGCTTCCCTTAAGCAGTATGAAATGTCCTTCTTTATCCCTTCTGACTAACATTGGCTTGAAGTCCACATTATCTGAAATGAGGATGGATACTCCAGCTTTTTTGCTGAGTCCATGTGCATGGTATGTTTTTCCCCATCCTTTCAAATTTAGTCTATGGGTATCTCTTTCTATGAGGTGAGTCTCTTGCAGGCAACATACTGTTGGATCTTTCTTTTTAATCCAATCTGCCAGTCTATGTCTTTTGATTGATGAATTCAGGCCATTAACATTCAGGGTTATTATTGAGATATGATTTGTATTCCCGGTCATTTGGTTCATATTTAAAATTTTTGACACATCTTGGTTCCTCCTTTATTTGACAGTTCCTTTAGGATAATTCCTCCCTTTGCTGATTTGCTTCTTTGTTTTTTATCTCTTCCTCATGAAATATTTTGCTGAGAATGTTCTGTAATGCTGGTTTTCTTTTTTGTAAATTCTTTTAGCTTTTGTTTATCATGGAATGATTTTATTTCATCATCAAATTTGAAGGTAAGTTTTGCTTTTTTTTTTTTTTTTTTTTTTTTTTTTTTTTGTGGTGCTAGGGATTGAACCCAGGGCCTTGTGCTTGTCAAGCAAGCACTCTACCAACTGAGCTATCTCCCCAGCCCTCTGATACTATTTTGTGAGAACTGTCTGGGTCTCTTTCTATTTGGTCTTTCTTTACCCTCAATTTTTAAAGGTTCTTTACATATGAGGAGTATTAGTCCTTTATCTGTGGCAAATGCTTTCTCCAGTTTTGTATGTGTCTTGTGATTTTGTATTTAGTGAGTTTTTTGCCATGTAAGTCTTATTTTTATTTTTATATAGTCAGATTAATTAGTCTTTCCTTTTGTAACATCTGGATTTTGAATCATAGAAAGAAAACTTTTCCTTACACCCAGCTTATAAAATAATTCACCCAAGTGGTCTTCTCATATTTTTATACAGTAGTTTCATTCTCTACATTGAGACCTCTGATCCACTTGCAGTTTATTCTTTTGTATTATCTAAGATATGAATTTAATTTTATCTTTCTTCCAATGGTTAAAATTTTTTACTTAAAAATCCACCTTTATGGGCTGTGGTTGCAGCTCAGAGGTAGAGCACTTGCCTAGCATGTATGAGGCACTAAGTTCAATCCTCAGCATGACATAAAAATAAAAAGATAAAATAAAGGTATTGTATCCATCTACAACTAAAAAAGTTTTTTAAAATTAAAAATAAAAATCCACCTTTATCCCAGTGCTCTAAAATGTCAGGTTTACCATATACTTCTATATACTCTTAGATTTACATCTCAGTTTTTCTATTCTATTCCACTGGTCTGTTTATAAGACATTTTAAAAATCTAATCTGCAAAAATGAGCAAATATAGCTTGATATTCCTTCCATTCTATATCTAACTCTTAAAAAGAAATTTAAACCATAGTCATAGTCAACTCCCATTAAGGCACCTGTATTTCTGGATATGCCTTCTCAGGTCTCTTTTGCTCATCACTCAAACATCTAAATGTTGAAGTTTTCATGCATAGTCTTTTGATCTCTTTTTCATTTTCATTCACCCCAACCTCATGATTTCCAATCCCATATATTCTCAGATGATATCCAAACTGTTGTCTCCAGCTTATGTCCCTACCCAAAGTCACAGACCAGAGTATTTAATTATCTACTAATCTCTTCAACTACATGTCTAATGTATTTAAAAGTGAATTCTCCATCTTACTTCTCAAAAAACAAAACTATGCTCTTTCTTCAGTTTTCCCCATTCTCAAATAACAGTGATTCCATTATTTCTATTGCACAGACCTGACATCTATCAATTCTACCTTAAGTATATATCCAAAATTTAGCCATATCTTCTAGAGTCTCTTAACTGATCTATTATTTCTGCATCTGTTCTACACTCAGAAGACAACATGATCCTGTTAAAATGTAAGTCAGATGTCATTCCCTCTAATATATTTTCGTTTCACTTGGTAAAAGCCAGACAGTGGTCTTGTACTTCCAGATAGCACCTATTTGTTTCCAACTGGCTGAAAAGCAGTCTTATTCCTCTTATGTTGGTACTATAAAATTTAATACCAATAAATACAAAAGAAAAAAATGGAAGCCAGTTTTTCCCACTATTTCTAACAAAAACCAAACCAAAAAACAGGGATCAAAATTATATTCTCATTTAGTAACCACTAAATTGCTAATGTAACATATTTTTTATCTAGCTAAAAAAGAAATTTCTCCACTCAACTAGCTTACAATAAAAGGACACTCACACTTCTCTGGCAATTCCACTATGTTCAAGTTCCCTCAGAAAAGAAAGGTTCTAATGTATGCATTATCTGACCTGATGCTTGATCTTCAATTTTTCACTCTAGTGAAGAATATATGAAAAACCTGGGGCAGTACTCTACACTCCCTCCTCAGTAATATACCATCTTCTCTGTACCTCTTGAATTCAGAGCAAGTTCTAATCAGCTGACTCCCTATGTCCCTTCCTTTGGGTCTGGACCAATCTCTTCTATGTGAAGGTCAAGCTAAGAGTGCCATAGCAAGTAGAGAGGCACATCTGGTCCTTGGCAGACACAGCTCTGCCTGTCCATCTCACTCAATAAACTGAACAGATTTATAAACATAGAAGAATGAGAAGCAGCTCATTAAAGAAAGTCTCAAGTAAGAGCCAAGGTTTCAGAAGTTAAATAGAACTAATCACAGGAAGCTTCTTATGTTCCACCCAGTATCAAAGATTGGTCAGTGAAGAAATATGTGTCAAGTCCATTCTTTCCCCCTTTATGTCTATAGAAAGACTTCATACCAGTCTAGGTAAAGGTATTCAGAAGAATATGCGATCCTAATTAGAACAAGATACACTTTGTGTTTGTTTAATATATCAAAAGATACTCTACTACATATAGATCTAAAATGAATAAATTAAAGAATATACATTATCAGAACTTATTTTAACTCAGTTTATTAAACATTTTATGCTCACTACCAATAATTTTAAATACAAATCAATTATATGCCAAAAATATTCTACTGTTTAATTATTTTAAATACCTTTAATTATTGACATTAAAGTTCACATTCAAGCATACCTAATGTACATAAACCATTTCTATATTTTCTCAAAAAAATTTTGCAAATACATGAGGGGAAAAAAAAGGGGGGTTTAAAAAAAGTTTAATATGAAAGTCTCCTGAAGAATTAAAGCAGCCCATGTATTTGGTAGTCAGAATCAAGTAACTGAAATCAATGTAGTATACCCAGAGTTGGGGAAATAGCTAGAAAAAAAGAGTTTCAACAGACCCATGATCTCTTCTTCAGAAGAGAGTTAAATATCACCTCTCCAAGCATCTTAATAACCTCATCAAAAAAAAAAAAAAATGTACTTTCACTGTACGGTCTTATGATGCTAAATACAACAAATATTCATGACTAGAGTCCTGATAAAGCCAAATATTTGAGGTAAACTTTAAGAAAACAATAAAATTTGTAATGCATTATATAAAGATTTAAATCAAAAATTAATAAAAAGTGCTACTTCTTCAAGTGAACTCATTAAATAAGACTTATAAATACAAGTGAAGAAGTACATGTAAATCATTAACCATCAAACCATTCCCTATTATGAATAATTGCAAGAGCTTTTTTAGTATACTTACAATAAGGGAATAAGAACTATCCTGTGAATGGGGAATATCTGTAAAGTTTTATCAGAACCATAAGACCCCGGGAATCCCCTAGGCTCTAGGCATTTCCCCTATGCCTGCTGAATAAACAAAAGCAAAGACGTAATGATGATTCTGAACAACTATGTATTTTAAATATTTCTTTAATGAATTATTACTTTTAAAATAAAGCATGAAGCTTAACACTTTTAAATATAAAATACATGCAAATAACTAATGGATTCTTTTATAGACATCATAAATTCAAAAATATCAGATTCAGCAACTAGTTTTCATCTTCTTCATTCCAAGATTGGAGTGAGAAAAAAATCTCAAAGTTTCTGTAGAATCAAAAATTTCCCAATTTTACAATGAACTAATTTTAATCTGCAGACAGTAGTGTTAAAAACTAGGTAATCAGGGCTGGTGATGTAGCTCAGTTGGTAGAGTGCTTGCCTCACAAGCACAAAGCCCTGGGGGGTTCAATCCCTAGCACCAAGCAAAAAAGAAACAGGTAATCATTTCTAATAAATCATAATAGCAAAACTTCTACTAGGTCCCTGACATGGCTTTCTTTAAGAGTTTTATCCATACTTCTTTTAAAAAAGAAACGATAGAACAGAATAAGTTGCATATACAGAAAGATTCAATTAAGCCACTGAAATATGAGGAAACTAAATATAATAAAGAAATGACACTATATGTCTAATTCTCAATAGTGGTTCCACAAGAATTTAAGCACAAGTGTCCTGAGTTGTCATGGTGTACACTAAATGGACTTTACTCCTAAGCATCTAGCATGGTATTAGTAGTGTCTCACTTGGGAGAATTAAGAAAACCCAAATATAAATTATTTTCTGGTTTCTTCTATTAGATGATGAATTATGGTTTAGATGAAGAATTAAAGTTCTATACAAATTATTATTGGTTCTGGGACCAAATATTAAAAGTGAGATTATCTTCAACTTACTTACTCTAAGCAGACTGCCTATATAATTTTGAAAAAAACTAAATAAATAATCCATTATTTGAATATGATTTCTTACCATTAACATAGTTAAAACCACTAATCAACTAATTTTACTATGTGTCTGGTCCTTATTATAAGGCACAAGAGTAAAGGACACAAATCCTTATCATAAAAGGCTTATTACTAAGGAATTAAGTAAAACACCCAACACTTCTATTAAAAATGTACAAAATCCTAATCTAAATAATTCAATATGTAAATTTTAATCTAAAGTTTGGAAAGGAAGATCCCTGGAGGTTGGAGGAGTCAGGGAAAGTTTTACTAACAAAGGTGAAATCCCGAGTAGTGTTTGGAGAGGCATAAAAATGAGAACACACCTACACAGGAGGCATACTTGAGTAAAGGCCCAGAAGCAGGCATGAATATCCACCTAACAAAACCAAAAAAGTAGGCTGAAGAGCGGAGAAATACGAGAGAGAAATTTAGTACCTTAAGAAAAGGATCTTGAAAAGAGTAGGCAGATCATGGAGCCTAGAGATATATTTTTGTTTACTACAAATTTTTAAACCCTACCAAATTCTAAAGTGAATAATTTATAATGACCTTCACCAAATTTTTTCAATATCAGAAGCCACAAAATCAAAATGCATTGCACCACACTGATTTTACCAAAAATTCAGACAATTTTAGATGAGCAAAAACATTACCAGAGCACATGCTTAGAAACTTGTCCTTGAAACAGCAAACATATAAAGAGAAAATCTCAAGTAAATATTTTTTGAAGCAAGATTGGGATTGAGAGGAAAATTCAAAAGATAATCTGTCCTCAAGTTAAAGTTAAAACTAAATGCTTATTTTCCTTCACTGCTGGTCTACAGTTATCTGCTTATTGCTGAGTGGATCTTTTCCTATCAACACACCCAGCACTTCAAAAGACCCAACCACTCTGCCAAGATATCTGCCTTCAAAGAGCCTATGTTGCCATGGCAATCTCATGTTCTCCTGGGAACCAAGTCAGCAGCACCCTATGATACATACATGAATGCTGTCCAAACTCTGATTCCTCCTTAAGACACAGGTCATATCCTGCCACATCCGTAATTTTTACTTGCTTTAATACAAAGCACCAAACCGTATTTGACAGTTCATAGAGAACTAGAATTATTTTAAAATAAATAGCTGTGCAGAGAAAGGGTAAGAGAAGGTTGTGGGTGGGGAACTACCTTTTAATATTATAAAACAGATGTTCTGAAGTATGAAGGCCAATGAAATAGCACTGAGACCAACTCAAATTTGATCAAAGATGTCTTCCTTTTCTGATATCTCAAAACACTCTTCTTAAAAAGCAAAGATAAAAATCATACAAGCCTGGTACCTTAGTTAAGAATAACCCCCACCCTTGTTGTTTTCACCTGAAAGATTTAATACCCTACTCAAAACCAATGCAGCCAAATTCTGCTTACAATTACAGCTTTCCCTGGAAAGAAAATATAGAGGCTCTAAAACCATTTCTATAGGATATACTATCAAAATTTCATCACAAATATACTTGCAAATAACAGAAAAACTACAACCAGACTTTAAGGGTTTATTTCCAGATGTAAATTACTACTAACACAAAGAAATTGGTTTTTATTCTCTTTCAACTTATACCTCCCACATTCCCAAACCAAGTAAAAGCTGTGTTTTCTATGCAGTTAAATATTACCCAAGTTAACAGCAAATACCATGAAAATAAAATCCAAAAATCAAGTACTTTAGAACAATAAACAAATGACCTGCTAAAGTTCTAAAAATGACCTCATTTTAAGACCTATATGTGTTCCTAGAAAATAAAAGCTAGAGTATTTAAATGTTGAATGATCTTTCCTAAGTGATTTTTATTCCAATTTCAGAAAATGATCCTACAGAGGTTGAAAATAATTGATATTGACATATCATTACAGATTAAATGTTTCCAAAAATTCCCATTAAGTTCTAAGATTTTTTCTAATATACAAATTAAAAGCATTTAATTATCCTATAAAAACTATGTCAAACAGTACAGACAGAAGCTCTTAGAACGTCATTTAAATTTTCCTTTGTAAATCTCACTTCCTTAGGTTGTACCCACGGAACTAAATTCCTTTCAATCGAGCTCTTCACAATATCATTCCAAATATCTG
Organism: Sciurus carolinensis; assembly: GCF_902686445.1. Classification (NCBI taxonomy): domain Eukaryota; kingdom Metazoa; phylum Chordata; class Mammalia; order Rodentia; family Sciuridae; genus Sciurus; species Sciurus carolinensis. The sequence goes on from NC_062214.1 coordinate 97,202,075, forward strand.
GTAGAATTCCCCAGCTGAAAGAGATGAAAAGATGTCTCAAGAGTTCCAATTTTGTACCAGAAAATAAAAGGGAGATAACAACAATCAGTCTACTCTTTCTTCTCAATGAGAAAACTGAGGTCCAGGTAGCACTACATCATTAACTAGAAACACTTTCTCCTATTTGAACTGTGGTGGTTTGAATTATTTTGTTTTTAAACAATTATATCCTAGTATCTTTCTTCATGTTTCTGGAATCTTTTCTTTAATGTGGATATAAATGCCAATTGCCTCCCCTGCCAATAAAACTACCTTCTTCCTTTAAAGGAAGCTGTTCAACAAGAATTAAAGGTCAGTGACTCTAAAATCTAAAGGCTACAGAGAACAAAAAAAGAGTTGTAATAAACCTTTTCTCTTATGTGGGAAAAACTAGACTGGTGTTTAAACCACAAAGAATAATAGCATTTTACCAAGCAGCATTATCAACAACCAAACCTGTCGTGTGTCAGCTATGCAAATTCAATCATTTTCACACCTTAGAAAGTAGTAAAGAGAAACTAGCCTTTAAAAAGTCAGCTAAAATTAACTGCCAAAGCTGTGTCTGAAGATTTTTTTATCAATTCACCATTAAATACATTTCACATCATTGCCTCACATACACAAACATATATTTATACAGCTAAAATCTTATAAAAACAATCCTCCAGATTACATGTAATGCATCCTCATAGCATCAGTTCTATGCTACTTCTTTAATCATGCTGGGTGAGATCCACTAATGTGTTTTCTCAACCCACTGATAGGTAACAGCCAGCACTTTGGAACGTGATGGCAAGCTGGTTATTTTAAATTATATCACTGATACAAAACCTCAAAAAGAACAGTTCCCATAAGTAGTCACTGCACCCTAATATTTAATACAAGTGCAACATGTATTTGACACTAGATAGGGTATTATACAATTTTTAGATTTCTGATGCACAAATTTAACAATAGAATGTGTACTCTAGCAGGTTTTAACAATAACATTAGATACATAAAGGAAGAAAACACGTTTATCCATCTACTCATTGAGTATTTTTCAGTAGGTATTTCTTATAAGATGTCTAACAGAACCCAAAAAGGAATATATTTGTATTGTAATTATTAGCATTATGTGTTCTCTTTTCTATTGGATACATGGAGCTACACTAACCATGTATCTACATCTTAATTATTCTCAAAGCACTTAGCCCAGTGACTAGCAAACAGTCGGTGCCTATTTACCACATTTTTTAGTATTTCTTTTACATGTTGACAGACCTTTATTTTATTCATTTATTTATAAGTGATGCTGAGAATCGAACCCAGCACCTCAGACATGCTAGGCAAGCGCTCTACCACTGAGCCACAACCCCAGCCCTATTTACCACACTTTTTAAATTGAACTTTAAACTAATCTTTATAGGCTAAGAATCCAATACTAATTTTAAAAAACGTTTTAAATGGGGAGAAAGGATTTATATCTCCAAACAATCAGATTAAGACACTATAAAGTAGCACTGATTTAATTAACAAAAGCACTTTGCATATAAAAATCCCTAAACCATCAAAACAAACCTCTGAAAGTCCAAATTATATTCCAAACATTTTGTAATACTTTTGCAAAATAATACTTAAGAAAATAAAACATTATTACAAAAATGAATGAAATTAAATAAAATTCCATAGTATTTACTAATAAAATCACTATTTTAAAAAAGGAATTCATATCATGTTAGAAATTTTTGTCTCCAGGTGTAAGTGGCACACACCTATAATTCCAGAGACTCCAGAGGTTAAGGCAGAAGAATCTCAAATTTGAGACCAGCTGCATAATTTAGGAAGACACTGTCTCCAAAAAAAAAAAAAAAAAAAAGGAAAGAAGGAAAGAAAGAAGAAAGAAAGAAAGAAAGAAAGAAAGAAAGAAAGAAAGAAAGAAAGAAAGAAAGAAAGAAAGAAAGAACTGAGGATATAGTTCAGTGGTAAAACACCCCAGGGTTCAATCCCTATACCAAAAGAAAAAAACAGTAGGAAAAAAAAAAATACCAAGTGAATAAGCCCCCAACTTTTTTTGTAATAAATCAAAATAAAAACAAATTAGGGGGCTGGGGATGTAGCTCAGTTGGTAAAGTGCTTACCTTGCATGCACAATGCCCTGGGTTCAATCCCCAGCACCACCCAAAAAATAAATAAATAAATAAATAAAAATTAAAGACAGGTGGGAGGCTGAGGCAGGGTTATCACATGTTTGAGGCCAGCATGGGCAACTTACCAAGACCCTGTTCCAAAATAAAAAATAAAGAGGGATGAGGATATAGCTCAGTGGTAAAGCACTCCTGGGTTCAATTTCCAGTAACCCCCCCCCAAAAAAATGCGTGTGGGTGTATGTGTATGAAAAATGCATTTTCAAACTTTATAACTCAAAGGGGTAGTGATTTCCTTTTTTAAAAATATACATAATATTTTATACCAGGACTTTATTCTTATTTTTCAGGCTAATTCTGACATTTCAAAATACTGAATGATAATCTTGCCAATTCTTAAAAAAACAGTGATAACTAAAATGGATGCTTGCGATTCTAATTCAACACTTGAGGACTGTTTTGCAAACACCATTACCAAACATCATGAGTTTTATAAATGATTTAAAAAAAAAGTAACCATTTTAACAAAAGAAGCATTTGATACTTGAATGTCAAGTTTGTTCTTAATTAAGTAGATATAAACAGGCAGGTCAAAATAAGAAACCTAAATATTGACTACACTGTCCCTGATTTCTCAATTTGCCATAGATCAGACTCCTTGAAAAAAAAAAAAGAAATGATTTCCTATGGAAGATGTTTATTCTATAAAATTGTAAGATGTGTAAGATGTTTCTTCTATAAAATTGGATTCTTGCTTCAATTTTTAATGAACTCAGGTGGTTAACTAACATTCTATCATTTCAACAGTTACCATAAACTTTGCTCTCTATGTAAAATAACTCTGACAGCCACTTTAAGTAAAATAGAGCAATATTTTCTCAATATTATAAGGTAGCTCAACTTGCCATTCAATATCTCAGATGAAAGAGTGACTGGGACTCATTAGAATTCAGGTTTTTTGACATACCAATTCACTGTACTATTAGGGAATTGCAGTCTCTCCATGGAAACAATGGTTACTCACGGTCTATTAAGTTAGGAACAGAAATTAATCTTCCTTCCACATATCCCAAAGGGAATCCAGGTTCATAGTGAATGCTGAAATATCTTTTGAATAAACAAGTATTTAAGTACCTACCATGTGCCCAGGCACTGGGTTAGACATGGGAATACTTTCAGAAAAAAAGTAGTCCATATCTTGAACTTATAAAGGGCCCTGAACATTATCATCTATGTGATACTTGTTACCAGAAACCACAACAACAAAAATGAAAATAAGAGCCAGAAATTTCTCAACTGCTTCAGAGAAACAATATAATATAAAGAGCAATGAAAGGGCAGGAGGTGTAGCTCAGTGGCAAAGCATGAACTTAGTGTGCAAAGGTACCTGGATTCAGTCCCCAGCACCCATAAAAAAGAACACTAAAGTTGAAAACTCATTCCCAGTTCCATAATCCACCACATAAGCAATATAAGCCAGGCAACTCAAAATTTAAATGTGGGATTTCTTCGAGTAAATGGAAGTACAACATAAGCCTGCTTGCAATTTTTATGTGAGCTTTTATAAAGAACACATTATATATAACAACATATGGTCAATTCACCACAGTCCAACTGAACTTCTGCCTTATTTCTTTATTTACACTATCTAGTACAGTAGCCACTAGATAGATACATGTGGATATTAAGTACTTGGAATGTAACTAGATTAAAGGAGGAACCAAATTTTCTTTTTCTCTCTTTTTAAACTGAAATGTAAATAGCTAGAACTCCTACTTTCAGTAAAGACTAAGCAATACAGACGGGATTTACACCCTCAAATGAAAAAAAAAAAAAAAAAAAAAAAAAACAGAAAATAAATGAAATGATTTTCCAGACACTGGGCAACAGGTAACAAAGGACAGACATCTTTGAGGGGAAAGAAAACAAATCAGATAACCCCTACATATGCCTGATCTTATGTCTTAGATAGTTATGAGACCAGAGAATGGAGTGAGGAAATGAAAATGGAGACTGACAAACTCAGTGAGGTAAGAACAAGGACAAGGACCTCACAGAGTAAACAACGCAAGAGTATACAAAATCCCACAAAGGGTTTCCCTTGAGTACCAATCAGGACAGGCATGTGAGGAAAGAATAATCCTAAATGACAGAAGATTACAAAAACTAATGCCAGGCACTCACATAGGACTAGTAATAGCGGTTATTCCCAGCAGTCAAACTGGAAAATTTCCTGAATCCTAGGACACTGGGAGAATATTAAAGATTCTTCAGTATTGTAGGAAATAATTAGCCTTAAACATCCTAGAACAAAGCTCTAGAATATTTCTGGTAATACAAAATATATAGTATCAACAAGACAAAATACACACTGTCTGAATCCAATTTTTAAAATGACCAGGCACACAAAAAAGTCTAAAAGTACAATCCATAATGAAGCAAAAAGTAACCAAATTCCAACCAGAACTGACCTAGATATTAGGATAGGCAAAGACAATGAATCAGTTATTAAATATTGTCTATGCCATTAACATTGACTAAATATCCTTGGGTCTTTCCACAATATCAGAATTTATTGAATAACAACAAATTCACAGGCTACACCACTTTCAGGTGTGACAGTTCACCAAATATTCATGGGTCACCTGACAATCATAAGCTGGGCATCACAGGTTCTTTTACTCCAATTTTAACCCTAATATTTTTAATAAGTCATGCATCATACATTACACAATTGTGTGTGTGTGTGTGTGTGTGTGTGTGTTACAGAAAAGCTAAGGGTTAAGGCAGCCATAGGGGTTCAGGAAGCTGAACTGAAAGCAATAATAGAGAGCAAAGAGTCACTGTAGGTGTTCCCATAAGATCATAAACCAGAACCAGCAGAAGAACTTGTTCAGGGCTTCTCCAGGACTAACAGCTATCAAAGCACAGGCTCAGTCAGCTTGGAGTGGGCCATGAGTGGTCGTCAGGGGCAGAAGAAACCATTCTGTGAAGACTCACAACAGTGATTTGAAGGTTCTTCACTGTGATCATTTTCCTGGCTCCTGATGAGTAACCAGGTGATGGTCAGTGTCACTGTGTCCAGTCTCAGGGTACTCCTTCTCTCATGGGTATCAGGTAAGGGAGTTTCTTTCGTCCATGGTACAGTGTGTTTTGAAAATCACAGGCCTGATTTTCCCAGTATGAATTTGATATGCCCATGTATCCATGTGCTTCTGATTAATTCGATAAATTCATAGGTGGTCATTTTTATTAGCATGATTAATTTATTAGTTTGTGAGTTATGGTTGGGCTAGGCAGATGGTGTTTGTTTACTATTACAAACAAGATAAGGAGCCATTCTACCTCAGCACTTAAATTCAAAATGGAGTAACTCATGGCAAACCACAGCTTTATAAAATGGAATAACTCAGGGTTAGGTACAATCTGAAAACTACTCTTCTATACATCATGGAATAACTCAGCAGGGTATACACTTCATATGTTCAAAAAGTTTACAGACAAGGAGGATATAACACATATCACAACAGTAACAGAACTTTGCTGTTTTCTAAAGTTTTGTTTTTGTTTTTATTACCTTTTTCCACCCTTTTTTAAATGGAGTGTACTGGATGTCTCTACAATTTTGTTCAGATGACTGCAGAACCTGGAAAAGCTGTTGCTGCTATTGATACATAGCATACCACTATTATTGGTCTTTTTATATAAATACGAATATATATACATATATATAATTTGAATATTTGGAAACTTTAGCTGTGCTGTCAACTTTGGAAAAAGTATCCCAGGTTACTGTGTTGAGTTGGCATTGTACAGAAATTAACAGCCATATTGGTCTAGAAACACTAAACAATTTTTCCATTTGTATAGGAGTAACACACTATATTAAATATGTAAGATCTTATCTTCATGGGTTTGATTACAGAAACGAATAAAGTATTCTGTAAATAAATGGGGGAAAGGGGAGAATATAAAAAGAAACTTGGGCTGGGTTTGTAGGTCAGTGGTAAAGTGTTTGCCTCACATACATGAGGCACTAAGTTTGATCCTCAACACCACATAAATAAATAAAATAAAGGTATTGTGTCCACCTACGACTAAAAATAAAAATTTTTTAAATAAATAAATAAATAAATAAATAATAAAAAGGCTGAAACCAAGCATGCACAGATGAAAACCACTATGTGTGAGGTGAAAAGAATACAGGGACAAGATTAACAGCAGATTAACGGCTACAGAAGAAAAGCTAGTAAATTTGAAGACATGGCAAAATAAACCATCTAATATGAAACTGTGATACTGTAAAATATATATTTTCTTCCCACTAGTTTCCTGACATACAGCTCAATTCTTGGAATCTCCAAAGTGATAAATGTCTTTTTATGTGCTAAACAGCTGGCTGATAGCTGAGGACTCTTGGATAGCTTCAGGATGGAGGCTAATTACAGGATAGATCAAGAAATGTTTAGAGGGTTGAAACTCAGTTATAGTTCACAATCTCCTCATGGGAAGAGGAGCTGAAGGTTAAACCGATCAATTTAAGGATCAATGATCATTGATAAATGATTTAATCAATCATGCCTCCATAAGGAAACTCCCATAAAAACCAAAAGGAATGGGTTCAGATAAACTTCTAGGCAGTTAAAACCTGGAGGTTCTGGTCAGATGACATACCCAAGACGGCATGGAAGCTTCATACGCCCTTCCCACATGTCTTGCCCTATCCATCCTTTCATCTTTTGTAATGTCCTTTATAATAAAATGATACATGCAAGTGTTTCCCAGAGTTCTAGAGACCCACTCAAACCAATTAATTGAAACTAGAAGGGATTATGGAAACCTTGAGTTATAACCGCTCAGTCAGAAGCACAGGTAAAACAACCTAGAGTTTCTGAAGGACAATGGTACTGCAGGACACTCCTGTTGGACTGAGCACTCAACCTATGTGATCTGATGCTACCTCCAGGTAGACAGTGTCAAATTTAATTAAAGGCACCCAGCTCGTGTATGCTACAGAAATGGTTGCTTGCTTGATTCATGAAGAAAAACCAACACATTTGGTGTCAGAAACGTGTTCTGATAATATAGTAGAAAAGCTTCATTTGTTTTTTCCCTATACATCAGAGAAATACAAAGATAAATTTTTTTTTTTTTTTTTTTTTTTTTACACAAAATGAGTTGTGGCACAACCTCAGAAGTTCCGCTATACATACAACTGGAATGTGTGAGGAGGTGGGGAAATCCCAAAATAAATTATTTAAGAAAACAGTTTCCAAAATTTTTTCTAAACGTGAGGAAAACTATAAACTCACTAGTTTGATCTGTTTTGTGCTGCTATAACAATACCACAGACTAATTTATAATGAACAGAAATTAGTTCACAGTTCTAGAAGCTGGATGTCTACCATGAGCCTTTGTACTGAATTATAACTAGGGCAGAAAGCACAACAGACCAAGGGAGGGCAAATCTACTTCCACAATAATGGCATTAGTCCATGCATTCCACTCTCTTTAAGTTCCCGTCTCTCACTATTGACACAATGGCAATGAAATTTCAACTGAGTATTAGAGGGGATGGACTTTCAAACCATAGTACTTACAAAAACAAAAAGTTGAGCAAATATCCAGGAAAAGAAACATGAAAACATCCCTGCATCAAGGCACAACCTAATCAAGTTGTTCCAAACCAGTTTCATAGATTTCTTACTAGCAATGATAAAAACAAGACACTCAAGCAAATTTTTCAAAAATTGAAAGAAAAAACTGTCCATCTAGAATTCTATATCGAGCAAAAATATTTTAATATGAAAGCAAAATAAAGTTTTCAGACATGCAAAAGCGAAAAGGAATTCTTCACCAGTAGATTTGCACTATAAGCAAGGTTACAAGATCCTTCAAGGGAAATGATGCCATATAAAAATACAGATTACAAAAAAAACATGAACAGCAATGGAAATGGTAACTACATCAATAAATGTATGAGTTTTTCTTATTATTTGAACTTCTTTAAAAGATGACTTACTAAAGAAGAATATAACTTGAATATTCCTTATCCAAATGCTTAGAAGCAGAGGTACTTCCAATTTTGAACTTTTTTGGATTTGGGAATATATGTATAGGCTCTACTGGCTGAGCAGCACTAATCCAAACATCCAAAATCCAAACCGCTCTGAGATCTGAGACCATATTAGCACTCAAACAGTTTGGGTTTTTTGTTTGGGTTTTTTTTTTTTTGGTTTTTTGTTGTTTTTTTTTGTTTTGTTTTTTATTTGGGATTGAACCCAGGTATGCTTAACCACTGAGTCACATTCGTATATTCCTTTTCTTTTTTAAAATAAAGGGTCTCATTAAGTTGCTTAGATTCTTGCTAAATCATTGAGGGTGGCTTTGAACTTGCAATCCTCCTGCCTTGGTCTCCCTAGTCACTGGGATTACAAGGATGCTCCACTGGACCCAGCAACAGTTCAGATTTTGAAGCATTTTAGATTTCAGACTTTTGAGTTACGAATGTCCTACCTCTAACATTGATGTAGTGTTGGGTTTATTACATGTATAACAAAATTAAATGTACGGCAACAAAACACAAAGGTTGAGAAGGGAGAAATGGGTGTATAGCATTTTAAGACACTTACACCATCTGTGAAATGACATAATACCACTAGGGTACACTGAAATAAACTAAGATGTATATTATCAACCCTAAAGCATTCACTAAAATAACAACAAAAGAATTATATCTAAAAAAAGCAGCAAACAAAAAAAAAAAGGATCACAAAAATATTCAACTAAAATGAAAGGCAGAAAAAAGGAACAAAGAACACATAAGGCAAAAACAAAGAGCAAGATGATTTTAAACTGAACCATATCAATAATCACAATAAATGCTCCAATTTAAAAGCAAGAGTTCAGACTATATAAAAATATAAAACCCAACTATATGCTGCCTACTATAATGAACTTTACATAGAGAAGTTAAAAGTAAAAACAAGGAAAAAGGTGTGCAATGCTACGACATTCAAAGAAAGTTGAACTATATATATTAGTTTCACACAAAGTAGGATTTTGAGCAAAGAATATTACCAAGAATAAAGATGCCATTTTATAATGATAAAAGTCAACTGATTCAGAGAACATAAAATAATACTCAATGCACTCCAGAACTTCAAAACCTGTGAAGACAAACTAAGAGAATTGCACGGATTCACAATTATAGTCAGCAATTTCAATTACCTTCTTTCAATAACTAAAAGATCTATATAGAAAATCAGGAAGGATATAAAAGTCCTAAACAAGAGTATTAACTAAAATGATTGGTATTAGAAAACATCCCACCAACCATGATATAAGACACATTATTTTCAAGTTCCTACTGTAGAACAGTTGTCAAGGCAAACCACATTTCAGGCATTAAAACAAGGCTCAATACATTCAGCATGACTCACTTCATACAAGGTATGGTCTCTGAACACAATTCAGTTAATTAGAAATGAATAACGAAAATACCTCTAGAATAAATAATGCAAATATTTGGAACCTGGCTAATGCACTTCTAAATGACCTATAGGTTTTCAAAAAAAAAAAAAAAGGAAATTAGAAAATATTTCAAATGAAATGAAAATGAAATTCCAATATATCTGTGGGGTGCCACAAAAGCATTACTTGAAAGGAAATTCATAGCACTAAAGGCTTATATTAGAAAAAAGAAAGGTTTCAAATTAATGATCTCATAATCTGCCATTGTTATGGTGTGTATATGAGGTAGCCCTCAAAATACTCATGTTAGGCAACACAGAAATATCAGAAATGAAATGATTAAATTATGAGACCTATAACCCCTCACTGGAAACGAATCCATTCGATGGATCCATAACTTCAATGGATTTCTAGAAAGTAACTGTAGGCATATGGGGAGTAATTGGAAGCGGCAGATCACTAGGAACATGGCCTTAGGGATTATATCTTATTCCTGGCTCCTCACATGTGTGCACCCCCTCCTTTTCTCTCTTTCTCTTTTTTCTATTTTCTGGCTGCCATGAACTAAGCAGCTTCCTCTACCATGCCCTTCTTCCATAATGCTGTGCCTCACTTCAGGCCCAAAATAATGGGAGTTGGCAGCTCCTAAGCTGAGACCTCTGAAACCCTGAGCCCAGATAAACTTCTCCTCTAAATTGTTCTTTCCATCACAGTAACAAAGAGCTAATACAGCCAAGTACTATGAAACACCTATAATCCCAGCAGCTTGGGAAGCTGAGGCAGGAGAATCACGAGTTCAAAGCCAATCTCAGCAATTTAGTGAGGCACTAAGCAACTCAGTGAGACCCTGTCTCTAAATAAAATACAAAATAGGGCTGGGGATGGGGCTCAGTGGTCAAGTGCCCCTGAGTTCAATCCCCAATAACCCCCCCACACAAAAAAAAGCTAAAACAACCATAAACTTAGAATAAGATTAAATTACAACTGAAGTGAGAGAAAGCAAAAAACATAATCACAACAGAAGTTCAAGAAATGGTCAGTGAATCCAAAGGCTGGTTCTTATAAACTCAGCATTGATCAAAAGAAATAGATTACCAATATCAGAAATAAAAGTAGTGACCTTACTACAGGTTATCCTACAGATATTAAAAGAACAGTAAGTCAATATAATGAATAATACAATTTAATACATTTAACAACTTAGACAACAGAATTCTTTGAAAAACACAAACTATCAAAGTTCAGTCAAGAAGAAATATATCATGACTGGACCTATGACTACTTGAGAAACTGAATTTGCAGTTAAAAACCTTCCAACAACAACAATAACCTCTAGATTTAGAAACTTTCAATAGTGAATTCTACCAAACAGATTTAAGGGAGAAATAACAACAGTTACAGTAGTCTCCCATTATCCACAGGGGTTCTGAACCCTAGTAGATATCTGAAACCATGTACAATTATTGAACACTATTTTCCACTATACTTTTCCTGTTGAGAACTTCACCTTTTCACTCAAAGGAAGCAGTTTACAGCTTCTCTTTGGCATATCCAAATTGCTAGCATCATACTCTAGCACTGTGGGGCCATCACCAAGTAAGATAAAGGTTACCTGAACACAAGCACTGCAGTACTGTGACAGCCTGATAACTGAAATGGCTACGAAGTGACTAACAGGCAGACAGTGTACACACCATTGATGTACTAGACAAAAGGATGATTCACTTCCTGAGAAAAATGGTGCAGGATGCTACTCAGAATGATGCACAATTGAAAATTTAATTCTTCAATTCTTTTTTTTTTTTTTTTTTTTTTTTTTTGCGGTGCTGGGGATCGAACTCAGGGCCTTGTGCTTGAGAGGCAAGCACTCTACCAGCTGAGCTATCTCCCCAGCCCTTAATTCTTCAATTCTAAATTTCAGTTTAATATTTCAGACCACAGTGGCCTCCATGTAATAGAAACCACTGAAAGCAAAACTACAGATAATGGGTGGTAGGTACCACTATATTTATTTTTCTTATGAATCCAACATTAGCCTGGTGTTGAAACAAGACAAAAACATTGCCAGGAAAAAAAAAATCTAAATAAAATTTTAGCAAATTTAATCCAACAACTAAAAGGAATAATGCTTTATGACAACATGGAGTTTATCTGGGGAATGCAAACTTCATTCAGAAATCAAAAATTAATCACTAACTCCTCAAAGAAACAAATTGAAAAAGAAAAACCATGTGACCATCTAAGTAGATACAGAAAGGGCACTGGCAAAATCCATCATTCATTTCTGGAAAAATTTCTTAGAAACTAGGTATAGAGTGAAGCCTCCTCAATTTAATTAAAGGCACTACAAGAAGAGCCTACAGCTAACATCACACTTACTAGTAAAAGACTAAATGTTTTCCATCTAAGATTCCACACAAGACAAGGATATCTGCTCTCACCACTGCTATTCAAAATGGTACTAGCATTTTTGAAAAGTACAATCAGAAAAGAAGAGTAAAAGGTTTCCAGACTGGAAGACAAAAGTAAAACTATATTTATAGACTACATGATCATCTATGTAGGTTAATCCACAGAATTAAATCTATTAAAAAAAAAAAGTATCAGAATTAATAAGTGAGTTTAAAATGTGTGTGTGGTACACAATGTCGATAATAAAACTCAGTAATATTCTATATAAGAATAAGAAACTGAATTTTACAAATACCCCTACAATAGCATCAAGAAGTATGAAATAAAGATAAATCTAACAATATCTGTCAGACTACTATACAGTAAAAATATTATTGAGCGAAATTAAAAACTAAATAGATGGAAAGATAAAACACCAACATGGATCATCAAATGCAATCTTGTTAAGATATCAATTCTCCTCAAAATGATCAAGAGATTTAAAGCAATCTCAATCAAAATCTCAATAGGCTTTTTTTTTTTTTTTTTCCTGGTAGAAACTCACATAACAGTACTCAAATTTATAGAGAAATGTAGAATCCCCATAAAAACCAAAATAACTTTGAAAAAGAACAAATTTGAAAGATTAACACTACCTGATTTCAAAACTTATTACAAAGTTGCAGTAATCAAGAAAGTGTGGTACTGCATAGAAAGATAAAAGAAATCAATGGAACAAATTACAGAATACTCACGTATGCACATACATACATATGTATGTATGTATCACACACATGCATGTATATTTGGAAAAGTGTTTTTTGACAAATGTGCAAAGGAAGTCATCTGAGAAAGAATAATCTTTTTAACAGACAATGCGATAGCAATGGAATACCATAAACCGATAAACAAGTGAACTTCAATCCCTACCTTGTACCATATGAAAATATTAACTCAAAATAGATCAATCTATATGTAAAGCAGATTTTTTAAAAATTTCTGAAAGCAAACAAACTTCTATGACTATTTGCTAGGAAAAAATTCTTAGACATCAAAATATGCTCTATAAAATAATGATGAACTGACCATCAAAATTTAGAACTTATCATAAAATGATACTCTTAAAAAGAGAATGAAAAGACAATCTGCAGAGCAGGAAAAAAATGTGAAAATCACGAATCTTGAGTCCAGATATGTGAAGAAGCCTCAAACTCAGTAAGAAAGCAATCAAATTTTTTTAAATGGACAACTGATGTATAGATATTTGACCAAACAAAAGATGGCAAATAAACACGTGATACTTAACATCATTAGTAATTAGGAAAATGTAAATTAAGATACCACTGCACACTTATATTAGAATTCCTAAAATTAAAAACAATGACTTTACAAGTGTCACCACATATATAAAGAAACTGAAACTCTCATATACTCCAAGAAGAAATGTAAAATGATATAACAACTTTGGCAGTGTAGCAAGCTAACAACATCTACCATATGAATGTCTACACAAAGACCTGTATAAGAATGGCTGTAATAATTTACTTGTATTACTGAAAAAATTGGATGCAAATTATCTATTAACAGGAAAAGGATAAACATATTGTGGTACAGATTACATTCAGAAATAAGAAAGAATAAACTACTGAAATATAGATGACTCTCAAAACAACTATGCTAAGTTAAAGAAGCCAGACAAAAGAGAACTTTCTGTGTGATTTTATTCATTTTAAAAATCTAAAAACTGCAAATGACAAAAAGCAGATGTGTGGGAAAGGAGATAGACAAGAAGGAACTGACACACAGGCATGAGAAATTTTGGAGAAGAGTGGATATGCTCATCATCTTGATAGAAGTGACAGTTTTCCATCAAATTTTATTCTTTAAATGTTATTAATAACATACAGCTCCTAAAAATCTAAATAGTTGCATGTCATTAATGGCTACTACCCTCAGCAGCACAGGCATACTATAAAGTTGCCTGCCTTCCCTACGCACCACACCTGCATCTAGCACAATAGTAAAGGATGTGTTAGTTCTCTAGAAAAGAGAACCCCATGACTTTTTTTTAAATATTTTTTTAGTTGTGGCTGGACACAATACCTTCATTTTATTTATTTATTTTTATGTGGTGCTGAGGATTGAACCCAGTACCTCACATGTGCTAGCAATTGATCTACTACTGAGCCAAAACCCCAGTCCTCCCCTACCCCGTGACATTTTTAATTATTTCTTTTGAAGCTCTTTTCCAGGTTGTTACTTACCTATTCATTCATTATCCTCCCCTGCAAACTATAATGTCTCCTAGAGGACCATGCCATGTAACTTCTACACCCCAGACACCAAGCAAGAACCTGGCACAGAGTATATGTTGAATAAATGTTTACTATATGAAGCTTAGCATTTCTATAAAAGATTTTCGAGTCAGGTACAGCGGCACACACCTATAATCCCAACGGCTCAGAAGGCTGAGGCAGGAGGATCACAAGTTCAAAGTCAGCCTCAGCAAAAGCAAGGTGCTAAGCAATTCCACGAGACCCTGTCTCTAAATAAAATACAAAATAGGGCTAGGAATGTGGCTCAGTCGTTCAGTGCCCCTGAGTTAAATCCCCAGTACCACGACTCCCCCCCAAAAAAAAATTTTCATAAATTAGTCTTCTTATATTGTTTCCTTTACCAAGAAAACACTACAACCATCTGTTATATGCATATAAGGAAACCATTACACCATCCTTGCTTAAAAGACAGGCTTTTAATTCACACAAGTCTGAGTTTCAAGTCTTTTTAAATTATTATTATTTATGCAGACTCAAATTTTACATCTACATTTCATTCAGTAAAATTACTGAACCACTAATATGAAATAATGTTCTATATGCTTAGAATAAATTACTGAATAGAACAGTTTAAAAAAAAAGGAAATCATATTCTAGTGAAACAATTGGAAGAGTAGATGAAGCTTTTCTGGTAGGAAAAATCTGTTTAATTATTGAGATAAAGTTGTATATTAACAAATATTCATAATAGTATTAAAAGGTGTAGAAAATATATAAATCACATTTAATTAGGGCACATAGTAATAAAATAACCAATGAGAAAAATAACTGAAAACATTAAAAAAAAAAAAAAACACAAAACCATTTAAAATAATTTACTGGAATGAATAAAGTTAATGTAGAATGCAGCATTTCAAATATGTAATTTAAAGTTAACGATTTTGCCTCTTCAGAGGACTATGAAAAGTATTTTTGAGGGCACAAAATTGGATATTTTCTCTCAAAAGATATGGCTGGAATCAAGCAGACAAAAATCAGTTAACTTACAAGTAATGTGATATTCAGTCTCATTGTCTATTTCTTATAGGTTATCTATGGAAAAAAGTGAAACTTTTAGTATCTTTATCAGGGAAAAGTGTGGTGAGCACTTTCTTCCCTCAAGTGATACAGGAAAATGAATGCAAGATACAGGAAAGTGAGTGGGGAGTAATGTTTATGTACTGACGTTACATTGAGGCCTAAAACCTGTTGTTACCTCTGTACTTCTGTAACTTCGAGCTGACTCCATCATAAACTCCAGTTCCCAGCTTCATTCTTAGAGGACTGCACTACGAAGACCACTGCTTTCCCCTACTCAACTTGCACAAACCACTGGTATTACTATTCCACTGTTATTCATTCATTCCAGTTTGCCCAAACAGTTTATTCCATGTCAAGAGATTTTTTTAAATGATTATTTCCATATAAGACTGCCAGGAAACTACAAAACTCTCATATACTAACACAAATGTGTCAAAGAGGAAAGAAGGCTCTCCCTAAACATGAATTCTGATGTTTTGTAGTTACAGTTCATTTTCAGGTCATTATGATGCCAGGGAGACACCAAGCAAGTTTTTGTGTGTAGACGCAGAGCAAGGACTTTAGTAATAAACACTTCAAATTCTATGTTGCACTATCACATAGAAACCATTTTCATGTGTTATCATTTCATTTAAGCCTCACAAAATCTTTATGAATGGGGCTTAATAACCCCAACTAGAGTGATAAATAAATCATACAAAATAAAAACCTGACATCATCTTGGATGACCCACTCTGCCTCACATTACCAACTCAATCAAGACGAGGTTCTGTCAAATTCTACATCTACGGGCTCTCATACATGTCCTCATCAGCTCTGCTCTGGGTAAGGCCAACATTTGAGCTGTGCATCACATATCCCCAGAAGCATCATTTATACTGCCATGTACTTCCTGATCAGACATGTGACAGTTCTGGCTTTACCAATCTGGTCCCTCATCTAAGCACCCTGCCTCCCCTCTTCCTACTATTTTCTTTAGCCACATTTACCTTCCTAATAAAAAAGAAAAGGATCTCTGACTTCAGTCATAATGGAGCAACTGGGAGTAAATGAACCTTCTACTGCAAACAACTGGAAAAGTAAATAACATACATCAAATGACTGCCTTCAGACACTGGAAAACAAACCCTATGATATAGACTGTGATCCCTGAAAAAGAAAGAAACTACATGAACTCTACATCACCATCATCCTCATTTCCTACCTAAAGATAATCTGTAAATCACTGTACAAAAAGTGGCTCTCAAGCAGAGAAGGGTGGTCTCACTAAGCTAAGGGAACAAAGATCAAGGTTTTGGAAGGCAAGGACAGCTAGAATTCATAAGGCAGTGGTCTAGAGGAGGGAGCTATGCAGAGAAATGTACAGGGGCTCCCAGGTCACACAAGCCTATGGTAAAACTCCACAACAGCAGGATAAAAACAGAACATTTGTAAACTCAACCATTCCCCAAGCTCAAAGAAAATGGGAAAATGTTTTAAGCTTGAAGTGATCTGAATACAGTAAACGCTGAAAATCCAAGGTATTTGGTAAAGATTTCAGAAGCATTACACCTTGGTAATATGGTTGAACTATTTTGAGCATAAAAGTTATCCTAGGGCTGGGGCTGTGGCTCAGTGGTACAGCACTTGCCTAGCAAGCGTGAGGCACTGGGTTCAATCCTCAGAACCACATAAAAATAAATTAAAAAAAAATAAAAGTATTTTTAAAAAAAAGTTATCCTAGACTCACTGTGAATTAAAAACAAGCCATGAAGGGATTGAGCTAATATCTAATAACTTAATTTCCTACCAAAACAAAGACCTAGATTTTTCAAAAAAGAACAAAATCCAAACACTCAATAATGTAACATTCATAATGTCTAGAATCCATTCAAATTTACCAGCTTTCTACTCCTCTTCCAAGGGTGGTGACTAGAGGTACTCAGAATGGTCTAATGTTTGACATTCATCATTAGGCTTTCTTACTTCGCAGCCTCTAACAAAACTAGGCTGTCCCAAACCCCTGGTAATAGAACTGTTTCCCTATGTAACAAAAAAGGTTGGGAAAGCACAAAAATCCCCATTTTTGGCATGTGCTCAGGCAGACTTCAAGGGATTCATGCTGTGAAATCTTAAGTTCTTATGAGACTTTCTAAAATGAAAAAACACATCAGTGAGGTTTATGATGTTCTATGTGGGCTGAATAAGTCAGTGACAGGATCAAGTATGCTTTCTTTATGGAGAAAATCATTATGAAAGTGTTGCAGACTCAAGCACAGTCAAAACACTAAATTTAAAAATTAAACTTTTTGAGCCAGGGGCAGTGGCACACACCTGTAATCCCAGCGGCTCAGGAGGCTGAGACAGGAGGATCAAGAGTTCAAAGCCAGCCTCAGTAACCTAGTGAGGCACTAAACTCAGTGAAATCCTGTCTCTAAATAAAATACAAAAAAAAAAAGGGCTGGGGATGTGGCTCACCGGTCAGATGCCCATGAGTTCAAGCCCCTGTACAAAAAAAAAAAAAAAAAAAAAAAAAACTTTTATAAAAGAAATCTAAAGAGGAAAAAAAAGAAAATTTACCAGACGTGCATAGAAGCAAGAAAATGTGATCCATAACCAGAAGATCTGTCAATAGAAATAGGCCCAAAATAAACAAGTGCTATATTGGCAAACAAAGACTTGAAAACAACTACTGTAAATGACTCAGTTATTTAAAGAGAAACAAGAACATCATGAGGAAATATGACCCAAAAATGGGCTTCTGGAAATTAAAAAAAAAATGCAATACCTGAAATGAAAATCTTACTAAATGGAATATACAGATTAGGCACTATAGAAGAAAAGATCAGCAGCTTAAAGACACAATATTGGAAACTACTAAAACCCAACTGGAAAGAAAGATGTCTAAAAAAATATTAACAGAATCTCAGTTACAATGGGAAAATATCACAAGTGCTAACCTCTGCGTTAGCACTTGGTGTCCTAGGAGAGGTAAGAAGGTGGATGGAAGTCAGGTGCAACGGCACACATCTGTAATCCCCAATACCCAAAGGCTGAAGCAGAAGGATGGCCAGTCTGAGCAACTAGGGAGATGCTATCTTGACATAAAGAATTTAAATAATAAGCTTGGGGAGTGGTTCAGTCCCCAGTATCATTTAAAAAAAAAAAAAAAAGGTAGATGAAAAAAACATTTGAACATAATTGAGGACAAATATGGAAAACAAAGAAATCTTTAAAGAAGTCATCAGAAATCAAACATAAGGAATCTTATAAAGAGATATAACTTATTGTGAGCAACAATGAAAGCCAAAATTCAAGAAAAAATTATTATAATTATGTAATTGTCCAAAAAAAAGGCAATCTAGAATTTTAAGTCCAGCAAAACAGCCTTCAAAAGAAAGGCAGAGGCTAGGCATGGTGGGGCATGCCCCTAAGTCCCAGGACTCAGGAGGCTGAGGCAGGAGCATCACAATTCAATGTCAGCCTAGGCAATTTAGCCAGACCCTGTCTCAAAATAAAAAATGAAAAAGGGATAGGGATGTAACTCAGGGGCAAGGCTCCCCTGGGTCCTATTCCTGGAAGAAAAAAAAAGAATTTTTCAGACCAGCAAAAGAAAGAGAATTCATCACCTGCAAAAGTAGAAGGAAAATAAGACGAGATAGTAACCAGAATATACACAAAGAAACAAGGAATGTTGGAAATGGAAAATACTGCAATAAACTAAACACTCCCTTAAGACTCATTAAGGAAATAGAGAAAAGAAACAATTACCAGTATCAGGAGGGAAAGATGACTATGACTACATGCCTTAAACATAATAAAATGATAACACAATATTACGGATAATTCCATGCCAAAAAATTAAAAATAATGAAATAGAAAAATTCCTTGAAAGACACAATTTACAAAAACTGATTCAAGGGCTGGGGGTATAGTTCAGTGGTAGAGCACTTGCCTAGCATGCACAAGGCCCTGGGTTCCAACCCTAGCATGACCCTTTACCCTGCCCCCCAAAAAAAATGATTCAAAAAGAAACAGAAAACCTGAATAGCTTTAACTCAATGAAGAAAACTGAATTAACAATTTAGCCTTCCTATGTAGAAAACATTTGGCTTATAAGGATTCACTGGTGAATTCTATTATATACCTACTATGGTTTAAATGTGTCTCCTAAAAAGCATGTGTTAGAAAAGTAATCCCCAATGTAACAGTGTGCAAGTTTAAATCTCTGGCTCTCTCTCTCTCCTCTTTTCTCACCACCTGACAATGCAGCAAGGAAGTCCAGACAGATGTTATTAGCACTGCAAGACTCCAGAACTGTGGGCTAGTAACTTTCTGATCATAAATTACCTGATCTCTGGCCTGAAGTTGTGGTTCAGTGGTAGAGTGCTTGCCTAGCATGTGTGAGGTACTGGGTTTGATCCTGAGCCCCAAATAAATAAATAAATGGTGCTGTGCCCATCTATAAATAAATGAATAAATAAATAAATAACTACCTGGTCTCACATATTCTGTCACAGAAGCACAAGAAGGACTACAATAGAACACTGGTAATTCAAGAGTGTGGTAATGCTATAACAGACACTTGAAAATGCAGGAGCAGCTTTAGAACTGGAAAATGAGTAGAGAAGCTGGAACCATTGTGAAATGAATGCTCGAAAAAGACTAGATTGGTGTGAATGGAGCATTAAGGTCATTCTGGTGAGGGCCTAGAGAAAGAAGAGATGTAGAAGTTCTGAGCTTAAGAGATTACTTAGGTGGTTGTAATCAGAGAGCAGAATATGGATAGTAAAGGACATTCTGATGATGTCTCAGACAGAAATGACGAACAAGAAAATGGAAAATGAAGGAAAAGTCATCCTTTCTACAAAGTAGCAAAAAACCTGGATGAATTGTAGCCCAGTCCTAGGATTATGAAAGGGAGACCTTAAGAGCAAGGAACTAAAACATTTGGCAGAAGAAATACCTAAGCAACAAAGCACTGGGGTGCTGCATGGTTTCTTTAACTGCATACAATAAAATGTGAAAAGAAAAATTTTAAAAATTTGTAATTAAATGGGAAACAATTTAGAGATTTGAAACATCTCAGTCTAGGGGTTGGGTAGAGAATCAAAGATGATTTTCAGGAGAGGAAAACAATATAAATAGAACAAAGCTAGAGGCTATTCATCAGAACAATGGGAGAATAACCCCAGAAGCACTTCCAAGATTACCAGTGCCTCTGCTCACCTCACAGGCCCAAGAGTGCCAAATGCCTAAGGAAAGGAAATATGTCAAGAGGAGCCCGGGGTATCTTGGGGACTTTGAGGTTCCAGGACTAGGGCCACCTCAATTCTCTGCTCAGTGAATTCTGGGGTAGCACTCCTTGGTTACCCAAACCACAACTCAAGAGGGCCTACCTTCAGCTTGGGTCATGGCTTCAGAAGGTTTAAGCGGCAAATCTTGACAGCATCCACAAGGTACTGAATCTGCAGGAGCACAGAAAAGCTGTGGGGGCATGGTGTCCTTCACCTAGACAGACCTGGTACCAGGGCGGAGCCACTGCAAGAAGTTCCCAGTAGGGGACAGAGGGAACCCTACAACTACAAGCATACAAGACTAGCCTGGAAGAACTGCAAGCACCAGATTTCAACCGGTGAGAGCTGCTGTATGAGCTGAGATCAAAGCCACAAAGAAGGGACTACCTGAGACCTTGGGGACCAAATCTTCACTACAGTGTTCCCAGGGGGCAGAATGTGGAGTCAAAAGGATTATTCTTTAGCTTTAAATTTTAATACTGTTTTCCCTGTTGGGTTTTGTACTTACTTGGGACCAGTTTTTTTTCTTGTCTTTTTTCCCCTTTTGGAATGAGAGTATCTATCCTATGCCTGACCTACCATTGTATCTTAGGTCCTTGTAACTTGTTCTGATTTCACATACTCACTGCTAGAAAGAAAATTTACCTTAAATCTCACTCATTAGATATTTAGATGAAATTTGGGACCTAGAGTAAGACCTTTAAGGTTGATACTGAAAGGAGCTAAAACTTTGGGAGCTACTGGAATAAAAACAATATATACCACATGTAAGGAAGACATGAATTTGGGGGGCCAGGATCAGAATGTTTTGGTTTTAAATGTGTCCCCCTAAAAGTATGTATTAGAAACTTAACCCCCAGTGTTGGGTGGCAAGACCTAACACCTCATCATGAGGGTTCTGCTCTCAAGGATGGATTAAATTATAAAAAAGGACTTGATCAGGATGCAAGTCTCTGCTCCCTCTGACATTCCACCATATGACACAGCTAGAATGCCACTGGGCATTGTGGCTCACAACTGTAATCCCAACTACTTAGAATCACAAATTCAAGGCCAGCCTGCGTACTTTATTAAGACCGTGATTCAAAATAAAAATTAAAAAGGGGTTGGGAATGTAGTTCAGTGTATAGTACCCATGGGTTCAACATACACACCACCAAAAACAAAAAACCCTTGCCACATGCTAGCACCTTCATACTGAAGGTTTCAGCTTCTAGCACTGAGGCAGTAAATTTTTGTTCACTAAAAATTACTCAATCAGAATGGGATACAGGAATACATATTTGCTAAAAGTTCCCCAAATAATGCTGATACACTCACTTTTGGGTCTGGGATCAGGCAAGAGCCAGAGCCCCTTCCAGAACTTATTGACTCCATCAAACGCATTATAATAATGACTTTCCCAAATCTTTATATTAAATAATTGAAATATTTGATAAAAGGATATTAGACAACAGTCCATGAAACTACATTTTGAATAACTACTACTGCATAGTTGCATGGATCACCTTTGAAACCTGATTCTGCTATTTATTAGCTACATTACTGAACTTTCTGAAGACTGTTTCATTATGTGCATATACCGGAGTAAAAGTGAATCAGCTTCAAAAGGTTAGATAAAGATTATATTAACTAATTCACATAAAAGTACATAGGGGACCTGGGGTTGTGGCTCAGTAGTACTGCACTTGCCTAGCATGTGTGAGTCCCTGGGTTCAGTCCTCAGCACTGTATATAAATAAATGAATAAAATAAAGGTTCATCAACAATCAAAAAAAAATTTTTTTAAAGTACACAAGGCCTATACATAAGCAACTAATATTTTATTGAATTCTTTTGATTATGATAAAATTCATTTATTTTCTAAAGGGAAACAATTTAAGTTGGTAAAAATGAAATTCTCAAATTATCAAGAAATGCTACTTCTTTGGGGTTTTTTTTTGTTTGTTTTTAGTTTAAGGTATATATATTGTCCAATTAAATCACTTTCTACAATGGGTTAAATCACTATACATATTTTAGAAAATCAAATATTCTACTAAAATTGGCATGGGTTCAATAATATCCTTTATATAGAAAAGATTAAGTTTCAGGACTGTTTCCCATTATGTAAAAATAGGAGGAGATGCATCATGTGCATACAAACAAAAACTTTGAAAAGAAATTAAATAGCATAAATCTGTACAAAGGGAGTAGGAATCAAAGAATAGGGGAAAATTTGTTTCTCCCCATTTTCCCTTCCATACTATTTAGATTTTTTTAGCTTTGGGTAATATTCTTACAATTTTTCAAAAAGAGTCAGTAAACTATTTTCACTAACATGTAGGTTTCTGAAATGAATTTAAAATTTGGCATTGTCTTCCTGACACCTAGGAAGTTGGAGAAAACTACCACAAATAAATACAATGCCCTTTCTCTGGAAGTAATACTTTCATACCAGAACAAACAACTTTGTTAGACATCAACAGAAGTCTTGAAATAAGGAACTGAATGGAAACATACATTAACCACTTTAATTTAAAAAAACTGAAGACTCACTTTGGATTTTGCCTGAATATTTTCATACTCAAGCCAGTTAAGCCACACTAAAATATTTGTTATCTGCCCAATACCACAGCAACTTTTTAAATCTTACATCAGACACTAAACAAATGATTTCCTTTCCTAGAGATTCCCAAGATTATTTTTACATTGGAATACAATATTTATGATACAGTCTTCTAAATCAAAACAATAATTTTAAAATTCAAACTGATAAAGAAGCGTTTGATACCAGAAAATATTTTCCTACCCTAACCCAGTCTAAAGATTATTTTCAATGCAAAAAGTTCTAAAAATCAGGTACTCTTTAAACATCAGTGAGATAGTCAATGAAAACAGTCAGATTATTATTAAATGTTAACAAAAGCTCCCTTTTCTGAACTTTCTTGCTATTCAGTGAACATCTTCACCAAAAAGTGTCATTTATATTTTGTGAAATGTGTTTACAAACACAGCTTTGTTTCACAAAATTCAAAAATACAAAGCCTCCATTCATATCATAAAAATACCAATTATCTCATCTTAGAATCACTGAATAAATGCAAACCTGCTCCTTTCACAGGGAGCAATGGGCACTTTCAGAAATCTCAAAATCAACATTAAGCCTGTCAAGGTGGAGTCTCAGAAATCTGCAAGTTTTACAAGCAATGAAAATTACCATTTGAAATAAAAAACTACTCTGTCAGGTTACACCAGAAAATATATTTTACATATTTCAGAGGAATGCTATATAAGAATTGGGACAAAGGAAAAAGTATTCTAGCAGTCAATATCTCAGATTAAGTGGTCTTCAAGGAGAGAGTAGCTTCCAGTGAAGAATGCTTGTTCTGAAGATTATGGAGATGGAATTTTTATTATCTTCATCACAACTCTCTATTGACAAAACTCTTCAATCTTTTAATTGAAGCTTTCCCCAAAAAAGAATTTTTCCAATTCTGCATGAGGATAACTTTTTAGCTCCAAATTACATCAGAGTGATCACCTTAATTCCTAATTAAAACAAAACATAGAAAGATAAAAGACACAATTGCTAAAGACACCAAGTCTAGATCTACAATCTAACTTCAAGAATCTCAGGGTATGGCTCAGTGGTAGAGTGCTTGCTTAGCAAACATGAGGCCTTGGGTTCGATCACCAGCATGCACACACAAAAACACTTTTTAATTATTACGTATACATATGCCTTTGTATGTACATATGTATGTGCATATGTATAATGTTAAAATATATATTAAATAGTCAGGCAACTGTAACCCCAGCTCAGGAGGCTGAGACAGGAGACAAAGCCAGGCTCAGCAAGAGTTAGGCACTAAACAACTCAGTGAGACCCTGTATCTAAATAAAATGCAAAATAGGGCTGGGGAAGTGGCTCAGTGGCCAAGTGCCCCTGAATTCAATCCCCAGTACGTCCCCCCCCAAAAAAAATATATATATATATATAAAATATAAATATAGTAAATATTTAAAATACCTATGCATACACATATGCATATGTATATATTTTTAAATTCTTAAATAATATTTAAAATTAGTCGTATTTAATATTTTTGAATATTTTACCATTATATAGACATATGCATGTGTATAAATTTTGAAATATTATATATAAAAATATTATAAATGTATAAATGTGTGTATGTGTATATACACACATATACATATTTTCACAATCAACAAAAGTAGTTTGGGTCCCAAAATCTAAAACCAAAGGCTATTTAGAGCATTAAGCAAAAGATTCACTTTCCTATCACAAATTAAGCAGGGAAATGAGAGTTCCACAAAATAAAGCTATCTTTTTCCATTCCTATAAATACTTCCCCACGTCTACTATAAAGGAAGATTATATAACCTGCCCTCCCTGGCTCAAATCAACTGGCAAAAATCAGGATTTAGGAAAAGTATAACCTGAAAAGTTTTAGCCATCTATTGATTTCCAGACTGTGGTATAATGGTTCTGACATTCTCATAAAACACAGCTCCTCTGCCCAATTAAGCTCAGAATCAGACAAGTCATTCTCCCCACAATCTAATATTACTAAAGAACAAATGTGCCACCACCCCTGTGAAAAGAAAACACTATGAAAGTATCACTTCTCTCTGCTTCTCAGAGCCAGCGTTGACTGTGGTTCTCTAGAGCCAGCTGTATTCACATAAACCTCAATGGCTTTACCACTTGGCCACTTCCTGTTCATCCTTGATGTTTAAATGTAGAGTACTGAATGGGCTAAGATCTTTGCAGAAGAAATAAGAAAACAGGTAGAACACTGTAAATAAATACACACCTCAAGTGTCCAGAGTGAGCTAACCTACATAAATTTCAGTATTTCTTTTAAGCTTCACCATACGGCTGGTACCAGGAAACAAAAATGCAAGTTAAGGAATTTAATCTTTCTTTCACCAGCCTATCGCACATCCCTACACCTAAATCAAACAGTCACCAAGTGTTTACTGATCTCAACGCAGGGTATGTTACAAAATTACAAGTGGAAAATAGCATCATTGCTTTCAGGAAGTTTATAATCTGACTCATATACATAAAACAAAACAAGCCAGACATGGTGGTGCATATTTGTAGACCCAGCAACTCAGGAGACTAAAGCAGGAGGATGGCAAGTTTGAGGCCAACCTCAGCAACGCCAACCTCAGCAACTTAGAAAGGCCCTAAGCAACCTATCTTGAAAACATAAAATGGGCTAGGGATATAGCCCAGTGGTAAAGCACCCCTGGGTTCAATACTGGTTTCAATCCAAAAAGAAAAAAACAGATGATAGAACATTAAGGTAAAAAGAACCCAGAAGTTCCTGAGTTCAAGAACTCTCACTATACAACAAGTCTTCAGTTTTGCTGTATCACCTACCATCTATGCTCATCATTGTCATTTAAAATAGCTCTTGCAGGCTGGGGATATAGCTCGGTTGGTAGAGTGTTTGCCTCCCAAGCACAAGGCCCTGGGTTCAATCCCCAGTACCGCAAAAAAAATAAATAAATAAAAACTAAAATAAAATAGCTCTTGGGAGATGCGACCATTCTTTTCCATAGCCTCAACTAAATAATAGGTGTGAACATCCCAATATCTTAAAACTATCAAATTTCATTTTCTTCCCAAAACATAAAATCTAAAGACAGGTGAACAATAAGAGATGACCACACACAAAAAGAATTCATCTCTCCTAAAGATGTCAGCTTGTAAATAATTACATTAAACATCTTTACACACTTAAAAAAACTATTTTTGGAAGCTTTTTATAATAGTTTTCTTCTTAATAAAAATAAATCTTGGGACTGGGGTTGTAGCTCAGTGGTAGAGCACTTGGCTAGCATGTGTGTGGCACTGGGCTCAATCCTCAGCAACACATAAAAATAAATAAAACAAAGGTATTGACTCCATCTACAACTAAGAAAAAAAATCTTTTAAATAAGTCTTGAAGCACTTTCTTTTGTAGAATAATCAACATTATCCCATTTAAGACTCTTGTTACAACAAATTTTAAGATTTCTAAAGATATTAAATTCCTCTTCAAGACACACCGTACTCTCATGTAGATTGGTATCAGTGCAGGTGCAACTACAACTGATCGGTTTGCTACTTCTGAGGGGCAATAAGAAACCACAGGCAAATGTATATCACTGTTGACTTCTCTATTTCCTCTGTAAAATGAACAGTTACCAACTTCCTATAAGAATTTTGAAGTAAACAGTATATGAGTAAATATTTATTGTTTTATCATTATTGATTTTTTTTTTTTTAAAGGAAGACTACTCCCCTTCTCCCAATCATTCACTGGGCAAAGTCCTAGTACCATTATAACTTGTTTAGCAAGTCTCTGGAGTTTAACGTAACATAAATGGAGTCTGCTCACTGTAACACTGCTCTTAAGCTTAACAAAAGGGGTTATATAAATATGAAGACAAGAGAGACCCTGGCTGTACCTCCTGTCTTGTGTTCCTACAGTACAGCTATAAACCTTAAGTGGATTATTTAAACATTGTATTGTGGTTCTTGGGACAATAACACTGGGAACACTACAGTGAACAGGCTTACAAAGCAAATAGAAAAGTCAAACAGGTTACCTACCCGTCTGTCTCTCAAAACGGACTCTACAACAGACTAGTTTATTACATACTTCATTACTACTTTCACAGTTTATGTAAAAGAACAGCGAGACTGAGCCAATGGCAGGCTCCTGAGGAAAATTTCCCACTCCATAGAATCACAACTTGTTTTTTTTAGTTGGCAATGGACCTTTATTCATTTATATGCGGTGCTAAGAATCGAACCCATTGCTGTGCATGTGCTAGGCAAGTGTTCTACTACTGAGCCACAACCCCAGCCCAACAACTTTTTTTTTTTCAGTTGTAAATGGACACAATGCCTTTTTTTTATTTTTTTATTTTTTTATGGGGTGCTGAGGATTGAACCCAGTGCCTCACACATGCTAGGCAAGTGCTCTACCACTGAGCTACAGCCCCAGCCCCAACAACTTGTTTTTAATAAGGGTTACTGTAATGAGGATATTTCAGGACTAAACATTACAATATTGGTCTGAAAAGTGTTACCCTGTATAAAAGGAAATGAAATAAAATTTACCAAGGACTCATTTTATCTGGTTCCTACAAATAATTATCTTAGCTCCACTTTTTTTTCCATGAAGTTCACCAGAGTTTGGTAGAATTTTCCTGTCTTTGCTCCCAGGCAATAGTCAAAATCAGAAAGGGTATGGTCAAGGTTCAGGCTTCCTTTTTAGAGGAATCATCTAACACTGGTTATATACATATAATGAGGAACCAATGAAAACGATTTGACTCTCCTTCTAAGTACCCCAAAGATTACCCTGTTTGATTTACCGACTAGAGAATTATCAGTATACTCCTTGGTCCAAAAGATGCAAAAGCTCATTTCTCCTCAAAACAGAATCTGACTCCCTAAATCAACATATTAGGCAACTACTCAAAACAACAAACCTCAGCCTAAAAAGCCTATATAGTCTGAGAAGACTGCCTTATATGAACAAGCTTGCCACAATTTTTTTTCTGTATTTAAAATAATAAAGTTCCTAGTCTAACACTTTTAGTACCAAAAAAGAATTTCTTTATTATGAATTGAAAACCATTTGGGGGCATAATCTCCATACATCCTTTTCTGAAATTCATTAGACCAGGTGGGTTTAAGAATTCAACTTAATACAGTAGATAAACTGTAAGTTACAAATCACTCCTGGCACCTGATAACCATACAGTAATTAGGAAAAGAATGTCAATGGCCTCCCTTTAGGTAAGACCAGATATTGCTACCAAAAGTTTATGCTGAATTTATGGGAAAATTTTTGTTTAGAACCTTTTTGGATTTCAAAATTTTTAGCTCAAGAATTATGAACAAGGCTGGGGATATAGCTCAGTTGGCAGAGTGCTTGCCTCCCAAGCACAAGGCCTGGGTTCAATCCCCAGCACCACACACACACACACACAAAAAAAGAATTATGGACCTTTGGCAGGGAAAAAAGTCTCAACAAATAATAATACATGCTATCACCTAAAATAAAAAGAACTAGCTGATACTTAGATGAGAGACATTAAAGATATTTAAGATAGGGGCTGGGGTTGTAACTCAGTGGAAGAGTGCTTGCCTAGCATGTGTGAAGCACTGGGTTCAATCCTCAGCACCACATAAAAATAAATAAATAAAATAAAAGTATTGTGTTCATCTACATCTTTAAAAAAATTATTTAAAAAAAAAGATATTTAAGATAGTCTTCAAACAGCTGTAATTACCTGCCTAGTTGGAAGTTTATAATCAATTCAATCTTTTCTACATATTGCCATCAAGAGATTCAATATGGGGCTGGGTTTGTGGCTCAGTGGTAGATCACTCACCAAGCACATGTGAGGCACTGGGTTCAATCCTCAGCACCACATTTAAAAGTAGATGAATAAAAGTATTGTGTCCATCTACAACTACAAAAAAAATTTTTTTAAGAGATTCAATATGAAACATTCTTTAACTGTATTCCAAAACAGATCAACCTGAAAAACAGTTGCCCAAACAGATCAACATGAAAAACAAGTCAATAGCAGGCATATAAGCAAAAGGGTCACCAAGCAAATGACAAAGTAAGCTAGATATTGTAGGACTTCCAATCAGGAAAAAAAAAAAAAAAGAGGATCCTTCTAACTTGAGAGAACTCAGGGTTTTCAACACTACTCTACAAGTGACCACATAAGCTCAGATTCTCTGAACTCACTGTGGCCAAACCACACTTCCACCATTAGGTTCAAAGTGAGCCAAGCAAACCTCTTATTTACTCCCAACAACCTCAAAACACAACATATGCCTTCAGGACTAAAATTCATGTTGACTTCCTAGTAGGGATTCCCACACCAAGGCCCCCTAACGCTCACAGCTGTTGCTGAGAACAGCAGCACTTTTGTTGACTGGAGCAGCCAGGACCAGATCAAGTCCAACCTGTGTTCTCTACATTAGCCACCAATGAAGTGGTGGAAGAGTAAGTATAAGTTGATCCCGTTCACAATAGCTCACTGGCAGAAGTACCAGAAGCAAATAAACAATTTTTGAGAGAGACAGCCTCCAGACAGACTTCCGTTTCATAACCAGAATGAAGTTTAATCAGTCTGATTATCACAAATTCAGAGAAAACCCTAGTTCAAATTCAGGTACCTTCTTAATACCCCAAACAGGGATGGCAAAATGACATCCTGGATCAAATTTCTCTAACTTTAATAACCAAAAATATAGTAAGGTATAGTAGTGGTTAAGAATTTTTTTTAAGTAATAATTACTGCCCTGTCTCTTATCTCAAATTGTTTCACTACAATATTTTGAAGATTTCATCCCTGAGTCAATGCAATAAAAATTTAAACAATCCCTCATCTGTTTTCATTTCTCTATGATCTTTAAAGGTGATCTTTAAGTACCCAAGCAGCTTACAGTAGTTTGAATGACTCACATGGTGTTTATGAGAGCACATTTTTAACTTGGAACACAAAAGAGCATATTTTGAACATACAAAAAATGCTGCTCTCTATAAAAAATATAAATTTTCAGGACTGGAGATATTGCTTAGTGGTAGAGCACTTCCCTAGTGAGTGCAAGCTTCTGGGTTCCATCCCCAGTGCCACAAAAAACAAACAAACAAAAACATACATTTTCATTCCAAGTAGGGTATGTTAAAAATTACAGGATGAGCTGGCTGGAGACAGAAAACAGGCTCAAATGAGTTGCATTACTAACAAATCTATCTGTGCTTTAGTTTATGGAAATAAGTTTCCTCCCTATGAAAACCCATTTTCCCCCTAATCGCACTTCTGTAGGAACAAGAAAAGGTTCAGAAATAAAGACAATTAAAGAATATGCTTCAGAACGGGTTTCCTGCTAAGGATAGTACAAGTCAGTACTCCATTCCACCCTGTCCCCTACGCCCAAAATACAAAGAAAAACAAGAAGATGATGATGCCATGAGCCAAGCACAACACATCTTCAGAACTTGTTTCACTGATGGCTAATGAAAACCATGTTTATTCTGCAACATATATGTTTATGCTTGTAGAAAGTAAAATGTGCAACATGTTGCTTCAGGCTACCAGGGGAGTTTATATTCCTTATCCTCTGCCATTAGGAAGAAAAGTGGACAACTGGAGATGTAGCTGGGTGGTTGAACACAACACCTAGCATGTGCAAGGCCCTGTCCTCTATCTGAGAGACCCTTAACATTCTCTTCAACCTGTATCCTGTGTCCCAGCTAGTCTATCCTTTCAGGTCACAAAATTTTTATCTTCCTTATTTAGACTACACCTCATTTCAGAATTTCAAGACGGTGGAGAGAATATGGGAGAAAACACTACATTTTAATAGTGATCATTTTCAAAAGGCATACACGTTCTTTTTTTTTTTTAGTTGTATTTTATTTTTATGTGGCACTGATGATTGAACCTAATGCCTCATGCATGCTAGATGAGTGTTTTACCACTGAAGCTAAAACCCCAGCCCCAAAAGGCATACACATTCTATTCACCATTCTACACACTACAGTACCTCATCTACAAAATAATAGTATTAAGAATTCAACTGAAGGAAAGAAGGTAGGTAAAATTCTTAGGTACCTGATAATCTTTCACAACTACTCATCCTTGATAACTTTTCAAACTTGTAATATACATATAGTTATATGGCACTAAAAGCAATTTTGATATGCTATCCTTTTGAGGACATTTTCTCACCCTTACTATCAGACAAAGCATTTCATTTTCTCCAATACAAAATGAGATAATGCCTACAAACTACTTAGTATAATACCTAGCATACAATAAAAATTCAATAGACACTGGCTATCATTATTATTATTATTATTACCACCACACCCACTCTAAGTTTTACTTAAGATGTCACATAACAATGGTAGTGATCATTTTTAAAGTAGATGCAATGGCAAGGAATGACAGGCAATACACAGATACTCTTATATAAACCTCACAAGAATTCTGAAGGTTGATATTGTAATTCCCTTTTCACAAATGAGAAACTTAAGCCAAATGATTTGCCATGGATCATATAGCTCATCAGTTGAAAGTATTGATTCCAAACCAATTGCCTGGCTCCTAAATTCAACTCTTCCTACTACACAACATTGCATCTCTCATAAAAGTCAAAACTTTAAGTCTTACTGACAAGACTCCAATCGGATTCCACTCCATTTTAATAAACACAGGTCAAAGAATGACAGAATTCCCTCTCCAGTAATGGCACACCCTTTTATACACAAATACAAATGGCACCAAATGTCATCATCTACCATTCATATGTTAATAAAAATTTATATTTTTACATTAAATAATCAACCTAAGTCACTAATTTTATATACCTAACTCTAGCACTGATATCAATTCTTGGCCTGATCACTTACCGCCCTGAGAGTATTTCCCTTAGGAATTAATTCACTTAACTTGGCATTAATTACAACTTAAAGGCACAAAAACAAAATCTACATCTTCTATCAAAAAAAAAAATGTAAATTGGGTAAAAATGTAGGTCCATACAAAAAGGTGTTCACTATCACATTATTTATAATCTCAAAAAGCAAATTAATAAAACAAAATTCCAAAATGTCAAGCAACTGATTTCAGTTAATGCTATCTCCATCCCATGCAACAGCATATAACAATTTTAAACCAACTTCATAAAGAATCTTTAGTAATACAAGAAAATATTCATGATAAAATATTAAGTGAAATAAAAAAGCAGTACAGAAAATGCAAACATCATTAAGATCTCAACTTTGCAAAACAGGACTATCAGGGAAAAAAATCAAAACATAACAATTTTCTATGGATAGTAAAATAGGATTTTTTTTCCTCCTATGTTGCTCTTTCTATTCCCCAGTTTTCTTTATAATGACAACTATGTATTAATTTAAAGGCAGCAATAAAATCTTTAACTCATCTTCCAACACTCTTCCCTCATAAATCTCCAAATTAGCCAAGAGTCCCAAGTATCGTGATTATTTTATTTATCTATTTGTTTTGTTTTGATGCTGGGGACTGAATCCAGGGCCTCACACATGCTAGGCAAGCACTTTACTCCTGAGCTACATCCCCAGACCAGTAATGTGAAATTCAAAATGCTCAGAACAATTCAGTATTTTCATTATTTATAGTACTCCATTTTCCAATCATGTCATAACTACAACCTTGAGTCATTTCTCTTACCTACAGAAATTCAATCTTTCAAATTATCAATCCTTTACTCCTAGTATTTTTCCTTTCTACTTCTCACACTAACATCAAATTCAAAGCTCTACCACCAGCTCATCCCTGGATAATCATAAAAGTCTCCTCAATAAATAAATGTTTTCCTTATTCTACAGTCTCCCTACTAACAATTCACCCCATGTCATTTATTGTTGTTCTTGGAGCATTAAATATATTAGCTCTTTTAATCTTCATAACAACCTCATGTGAACAGTTATATTGTTAGTCCTCCTTTACAAATTAAGGAACAGAAGCACAGAGAGGTTAAGTAGCTTACCCAAGATCAACCAGTTAATAAGTGATAATATCTATATGTGAACTCAAGCAGAATGGCTCCAGGTAATAGTATGTGAATATGAATTCAGGAATGGTGTCAATACAAACCAGCTTCTCTTCTCCCAAACTGTACAGGCCCTTGTACGGAGCCAAATTTCATTTCTGGGTATCTTCTCATGCTAGTCCATACCTGAGAGGCCAGTTCTTCTCCCCACTTCATTTTCCATATCTCCTTCACAAGTCAACTCTAAATTCAAAACTTTTTGAGTATTCCTTAAGCCTATTCCTTGAATCTATATGGCACATACTGATTCTGATGAATTTAACTGAAATTACATTAATGTGCATTTTTGACATTTTTGTTACAGAAGCTGAACTTACAATTTTACATTTTATCTTCAAGTTACCAGCCTTCAACAACATTAAGCAGGCAGTAACATTCCAGACATAATTATCAATTGCTCAAGAACATAAAAGGGTTAATGGGCTTCAATAAAAGAATATACACTATATGGTCCTGTTTAATATGAAATGTGAAAACTGGGTTTATATTCAAGGTTGAGTAGCTTCATCTTTATCTTCCTATTCCAAGAGAATCTAAATTTTAAAACTCAAAGAAGACAATACACCATAGGGAAAAAAGCCTAAAAAAAAAAATAAACTTGAGTGTGTATTTAGACTATTTATGAAAACAGACAAAAACAATCAATATACATATGCTTCCCTAGATACAGTATCTAAAATGCTATGATCTAATCAAGTCCTTTTTCAAATTCATTACATCCGTGACAGCTTGAACACTATAGGAATTGTTCTGAAGAATATATATACTACTCATGGTTATAATCTTGTCCCTAGTTTTCATTTGTATTTTCATATATAAGTTGTCTCTAAAAGACCCCTTTGCTATATATATATTTACATATGTATATATATATATACATACACACACAATGGAATATTACTCAGCCATAAAGAATGATAAAATTATGGCATTTGCAGGAAAATGAATGAAACTGGAGAATATCATGCTAAGTGAGATAAGCCAATCTCAAAAAACCAAAGGACGAATGATCTCAATGATAAGTGGATAATGACACATAATGGGGGTGGGAGGGGTTAGTGTTAGGGTTAGAGTTAGGGTTAGGGAGGGGGGCAAGAATGGAGGAAGGAAGGACTGTATAGAGGGAAAAGGGGGTGGGAGGGGTGGGGGGAAAGGGAAAAATAACAATGAATCAAACAACATTACCCTATGTAAATTTATGATTACACAAATGGTATGCCTTTACTCCATGTACAAACAGAGAAACAACATGTATCCCATTTGTTTACAATAAAAAAAGACCCCTTTACTACTTTACTTTTCCTCTGCTACTTAACTTTTACCTTAAATGATCAACTACTATTTGACATATTTATTCTAAAATATTTTCCTCCACATCCTTGATGCCTCCATAGTTACTATCATTCATCACTACAGATTACCCACAGCAAATGTCTAACAAGTTTAAATTATAACAAGTATATAAACTAAAAATTACAGTGATTATAAATTTCAACACAGTATACAGTAAGACCTACACCCTACTCATAACATTAAAATGCCTGAAGCGAAAGGCCAAATCTAGTTTCCTTTCTGTTTAAAATCATCATTCCTATTTCTACTATAGTTTGGCTTAAAAACACATTAGTAAAATTTCAGTTTTCTTGATTTTTTCCCCCTTGGTAAGTTCAAATAATGCTACAGCAATTTGAAATGTTTAATAGGGCAAGTAGACATTTAATTATCTTAACATACTTAATATGATGTGTAGGTATTTAATAATCTGACAGGGATTTTTTTTTTAATTACCTGAGAAGTGGATGCAATTATAAAAGGGCAACATCAGGAATCCTTGTGATATGGAACAGTTTTTTTGTCTTGATTTTATCACTATTAATAACCTCATTGTGATATTATACTACAGTTTAGCAAGATGTTACCATTGCAGGCAAATGAGTAAAGGTTACACAGGATCTCTGAATTGCTTCTTATAACTGCATATAAATCTACAATTATCTCAAAACAAAAAGTTTAATTAAAAAATCACTGAACAGCAATTAATGACAATTCATTTTTCTGGCCTTACATCAGTATTTTCAAAAAAACTATGTACATCGAAAAGAATGATAAACTGTATTCCTTTTATAATTTAAAAATTATCAGAAGATATTTCTTAAAATAGTTTCCAAAACTCGTAAGAAATCTATATGATTACAAAAGTCTAATTTGAAAAAGGAAAAATAAAACTTTACCTCCTAAAGTAACTTTCTAGATAGAAGCATCAAACACATACTCAATAGACACAGATGCCATATAAACAAAACCATACCACTCCCCTCCAATATCTCTGATTACTTGGATTAAAAAACAAAGGAAATTTTCAGAAAAGATTCAAATACTTAATCTAATAAAATTTAAACAAAAATCACAATTTAAATCTGCATACTCAAACCCTGAAGTTGGGGGACAGAATTAAATACCTGAACCATGTCCATTGTATCATCCTTTCAACAAACTTTCTTTCTATAAACTGCCTTAATAGAGTACTTTTCTCAAGGTCACTAGAGAACACCTCACAGAGGCTATCACACCAAATAGATAAATCCACAATATAACTATACTGCAAAAGAAATTAATACACTGGTGAAGAAATAACACTATAATAGACTTTTGAGATGAATAACAGTAAATATATCTTTTACATAACTTTTGACGAAATGTCAGCTAAATATAAGTTGCTTTGCTTTTGAAATAAGATACAAATAATATCACTATAATATATACTATATGCTTTCAGCTAAAAAATTTCTAAAAGTCTTACATACTGTTTCTCAAAAACAATCCACTGTGAAATTAAGTCATCCTCTAAAAGGACAAATCAAGAGAAAACTATACTGCACAATGTTAAAACTATCATCTTCAAAAAGCAAAAAGGCATGATGATTTTACAAATGATTTTTCCAAAGACAAAAAACTCTAATCTTATGATGGCGCTTCAAAAGCAAAGTCAGATCTTTAGCTCCTTATATGCTGCAAATAAATAAGCATTATAATGTATTACATAATATCCTCTAAAATCAGGACACAAGATTATTCATTTGTCAATAAAGTATATAAAGAATATAAATAAAATATTACTATGCCAATTTCTCTTAGACATTCCCTTTAAGATAAAAAATGGTTATAGTGAAGTCATATCTACCACACAATTTGACATAAAATAATCACATACCATTTTTCTCTTCTTAAAATTTAAATCCACTCACTAATTATTGAAGGTCACAGCTTCTTTATTATAATTTTTGGGAGCATTTAAAACAAACCACACAGGTAAATATTTCTATGTCCACTGAATACAGGTGTTTAAGTTCAAACTTTCAATGGATAAATAAATTAAAATAAAACTACAAATTTCCTATTCCAAAGAATCAAGTGTGACCACTTCTGCAACACAGAGTAACATTTTCTTTGTGTAATGCAACCTACTAAAAGGGAGCTAATAACTCCAATGCATGGTTGCAATTCACATCTAAGTTTAAACACTCACTTTTTAACTTCACAGACTTTCTTATATTGTAAATCATTCTTAATTTTAAAAAGTGAAGTAAATATAACTGCTCCTATTCTAAAATCAGGAAGAATTTATAATAGCAAGTTTCTGAAGTACAAGTCCTAGTTATCAATAAATATCCAGTTAAATATATTTTTGAAAACTTAAGAACTGTATGAAATAATATCACTACTTGTTTGAGGAAATACATGAGGTACCTAACATGTATTAGACAAAGGCAATTTGAAGGTTCCTGAGAATGAATTCTTAGTTGCAAAAACTAAGATGTATTCAAAGTATCAGAATATAACCATTTTCTATATTCATAATTTTTTTCTATTCCCAAAATAGCAAAATTTCACATAACTACTGGTAAAAAGGAAGGAGAAAGGAGAAGAGTTGGGATTTAGTTAACATTTCATGATACCCTTTTGAACAAAGGTAATATTTTATTATCCTTCAAGTTACAAAATGGTTTACTTATTTGAGATATTCAATAACATGCTATATTTTCTCCACAAGTTGTAATTTCATTATTAAAAGTGAATTTTAGTAAATTAGTGTATGATCTGAAATATTTTGAAACATAAAGTGGAATAAAGTGTTAAATTAGTTATTAAATTAACCTTATTTCCTGATGCTTTGCTTTCACAGTATTTTGCGAAATCAACTATCATTTTATTAGGGTAAATAAAAAGCACTGATCAAAAAGCAATTACTAAGTTTCATCCCAGAGATCTGACACCTGGTTTTTTTAAGATGATGCTATTATGGCTTTACTTATTTATTTTTCCATCTCTCTGAGCACCAAGGAATAAATTTAAATTAAACAGAAAATTATAGCTTTTGTACATTAGAATGGACTTTACTTCTGCAATATTGATTTTAAAATTATGAGTTTAAAAAAAGTTAGAAAAAAGGGGGGATATCTAATAATGGAACAGAATAACTATAAATACAACAAAAATAAATTTGAAGATAACGGCATGGGTATTGGAATAGGAATCTAACCCTAAACATTATCCTAATGTAACACTGAATAATGGACAGACAGAAATTAGTCATTTAAGGTGTAATCTAGAAAAACCTAAGTTTATATTCATTTCTAACATTTAGTCAATTAATATTTTAAATAACTGCCCATGAAATTACTAATTTCTTACAAAGTTCCAAGGAACCGACCACCTTTGAGGATAAATAATTCTTACTACTCATTGCTTGACTCAATTCTTTTATACACATAATCAATACTCTTCTAGAACCCAGGTTTAATGACAGTAAGTTGAAAATTTAGCAAATTAAAATATATATCTATACTAAATAAGTTCTTTTCTTTTTTTAAGACCACTCATGGACCACTTTTTCTGACATTTTTCTAAATGTAAAAGATATGATACAATCCTTGAACTCAAGATGATTTTCAATTTTAAAATTCATTGGAAAATGAACTTTAAATCCATACTGAAATTCTTTTAACTATATCAAGAATCTTTAGCAAAACTGTCCATGTTTGATGCTTTTTTGGTTTTGTTTATAATTTTAACTTGACATACTAGAGGATGGCATGAAAAGATTTACTAAAATGCTTTATACACTAAATGCATCACACCACCAAAATATGAGTTTCTAGTTTTAGACATTATCTTACCTGATCCACTGAACTGACTGCTTCCCAGTGTTGTTGGTCTGGTTTTCCCACTATTAACAGGTGGGGAAAACATCTGCAAAAAAAAACCAAATGTATATATTAATCCTGAATTCTTCTAGATTCCTTGCAAACAAAAGTTCACCAAGTGTCATTAGTTACTATATTTCATAGGGAAGTTGAAATAAAATTGGAGATACAGTCAGACTCAGATTGGAAACACTGATACTATTTTCTAACACTATTTGGAAAAAAACTGACTACATTCTGTTCTGAAAACCCAGTGACTTACATAGAAGATTCCAAAATAATTAAGCTTAAATGGTAAATTTCTACCCATGATCTTCACTTTGGAACTAAATGAATCTCATTATATTAACTTTACTTAATATGCAGGTACAGTCAGAATTCTGTCCAATGAAATTACTATATACAGTAAGGATAACAGTCCTATAAAGCAGGTATTGGTCCTGTCTTCTAACAGCAGCTGAAAAAGGAATTCAACCCGTTGGATATAAGGGCAGCAAGCCCTGTGGTTTCACCATATATTTTAAAGATATTTCTTGGTTGAGACTATACATATAATGCATACACATACACTGTATGTGTGCCTTAAAATAAAAGTATTCACCTCAAACAGTTGAAAATTTTAGTGCTGGATTGGCTTTCTTACAGCTGACATCTTTCAGGTACCATAAACCATATCTTAGGAAGGGAAATGGTGAGAACAGTTGAAGAAAAAATAATTTGTTTTTATATATAGTTTAAAATCACTAATAATCATCACGGTTAAAGAATGACTCAACCAAACTCATGATTATATTGTTCTTCTTTTAACTGGTTAAATCAAACGACCCCTCTGGCATTAAAGTTTGAAATCTGCAAGTCTAGACATTACATCAAAGTTCAGGTGTCCAACTTGGGGGAGCTGGACTCCAGCCCTGAGAACTACTGCTCAAAACAGATGGAGTTCACCCCGCCTAGTGTCTAGGTCTTTTCCCCCCGTTTTCTGCTCGCTTGCTTTCTTGTAAACCTCAGTAGAACCCCAAGATGCCGCGGAACGCTCTCATACCGCACTAAAGTCCAGCAGGTCGCTCAGCTCCTTGTCGGTCCCTATAGCGGCCATGCGCTGCTGCTGGGAATTCATCTTCGGCCACTTCTAGCAGGTCCTAAGGCAGGGGAAAACCGGCTGAGCGAGAGACCACCGAGGCCCAAAGTGTGTGAGGGGATGGAAAGAGGCGTAAGGAAGGAGGAAGAGCACTGAGGGCGCCCGGCTCACTTCCAATTCCCCCACTCCTGCCCACCACGGCGCGAGCAAGGGGCGGGAGAGCTCAGCGCCCGCGCCGGGTCCGTGAATCCACACGTTCCTCGGCGCGGCCCGAGAGCGACGCGGCGGCTCCCGCAACTCGCCGCCTTTCCCGCAAGTTTCCGAGCCGGTCCCGGTCCCCTCCGCAGAGCCTCCTGCCCCGCGCAGTCGCCTGGGGCAGGGCGCGCGGGGCCCGGCCGGGGTGGGGGTCTGGAGGGGAGGGGTGAGGGGCAATTCGGCGTCCAGCGAGCGGAGCAGCGGCGAAGGGAGATATGAAGTGACTCACTCGCTCAGCAACAATAGAACTGACAAGTTGCAGCGAACGCGCCGCTCGCAGGCCCACGTCTGCGGCCGCCACCTCCCGGACGTCCCCGGCGGGCCCAGAGGGTCGGAAAGCACCCCCCGCGCGCCTAAGGGGCGTTTTAAAAAAGAAAACAGAAACGCCGACAACTAGTCTGGGTCTCGCCGGGCGTCCTTCTCCCCGGGCTCGGCCTCCTCCCACTTTTGCTGCCCTGCCCCGGACCTGCCGAACAATGAGCCTGGCTCAGCGGCCGAAGCCGTCCGCTCTCCCGCGCGCCCCGGAGCTCATGCGCCCGCCCCAGCCGAGCGCCGAGCTGGGCGCGCAGGCCGAGCGCGCCGCCCGCGGGCCTGGCCGCCGGCGACTCGCGCCTCCACCCCACTCCGCTCCCCAACTTGGAGGGGACCTCGGATTCGGCGCTGTACAATGGGGCGCGGAGTTGGGAGGCGGGCCGGGGCACCCCAGCTCCGGGAGGAGCTCCCTGCCCCGCCACGCCGTCCCCCTCCCTCTCGCCAACCCGCAATTACCTGCCGCCCCGTCTCCGCATCCAACCACCCCGATTAAAGTTCACTTTGGCCGGGAGAGCGGACTCGGGCTTCTCCTTGCACCGCCCGGCGGCACGGCTTACTTTGGCCCGCGCGAGCTCTCAGGTCCGGGCGGGGGAGGCGGCTCTCGGGCCTGGCCGCCCCTTCCTCCCGGGGCGGGCTGACGGTCCCCCCGAATAGAACTTGTGGGTCTCCTCAGGCGGACATTTTTTTCGCTGAGGCGGCCTCAGCACCGCGCTCGGCTCGTCTCCGGATCCCTCCGCGCCGGGAAGAGCCTCGGGTTAACCCCTTCGTCCCCTGCCCGCTGCCTCAGCCTGCGCCGAGGAAGTGGAGCTGGCGGGGGGCGGGGGGAGGAGCCGGCGAGAACAGGGAGGGGCCGCGGCGCGGACGGTGGACAAAGCCCGCGGTCGGGTGAGGCCGGCCGGAGTTGCGGCCGGCTAGGAGGGAAGGGAAGGGGAGGGGCGGGAAACGCGCGCAGGCACCCTGGAGGCAAGGCCCAGGCCGCACGCCGCCTAGGGCACCTCGTTGGGGCCTCTTGGGAGCAAGGCGGCGGGCGCCGTGGCGCCTCCTAGGCGCTGGTCTCTCTGCGTCTCGGGCCTCGGAGTGGAACCACGGAGAAGAAGCCGTGGGAGCATCTGGATCCGGAGCCCGAGGCCGCAGAGCACTGAAGGCTGCCATTGCCAAGCAAGCCACGCTGGACCCTGGACACCGCTCTCAACTGGCCCCGGAGGCGCTGGCCCCGGGAGGCTGTGTTGCGCTTAGCGTGGAAGCTGCGCGCCTGGGGAAGAGAGCCGGCCCTCACGGTTACTCTGGGAGTGGGAGCGGCTGGTCAAATTAACCGAATGCAGAAGAAAGAGTAAAAACCGCCCTCACACCGTACAAAGCAATGTGGACTTCAGGTTCTCAAACTCCACTCACCAAGCTCCCACGACTGTCCCACCCGAATCCCTTTTGGTGCTGTGGAATTATACAGCGGGGCGAGTTCTTGGAAATGGATTAAGCCAGTCCTTCCATTTAACAGAGGCGGCCCAGGGAACTTCACACAGCCACTATCTTGGTGCGAAAACTCTGAACTTGGCTTGAAGAAACTACAGGGTAAAAGGAAAACAGAATACATAAACCTCACCCTTCAGTTTGGGCTTGGAGGTAAGGTTCTCTTGATTGGCAGCCAGTATTTTGATTCCTTTGAGTCAGCCAGGGCAGTAAAGACTAGTAAGGCCTAAGCAAAACAGACACTTGGAAGACCATACATCCAGAGTAACAAATTGAAGAGAGCAACTTAAGAGCAACAACAGGACAAGAGCCAGCCACTGGATCCTGAACTTGGATGGAAACTAGGAGGTACATTCAGCTGCAAATATGCGATTGCTTAATTACAATTGGAGCTGTCCAGCGGGAAAAGGCAATTGTAGTTTGGGATTTGGGGGCTT
Source organism: Sciurus carolinensis (assembly GCF_902686445.1). Classification (NCBI taxonomy): domain Eukaryota; kingdom Metazoa; phylum Chordata; class Mammalia; order Rodentia; family Sciuridae; genus Sciurus; species Sciurus carolinensis. Next base: position 97,244,108 of record NC_062214.1, read on the forward strand.
CTGTGGCATTGCACTGGCTACCCTTGGACCTGGTACCTGAGCCTGTGGCAGTGTATCTGGTTAAAAAAAAAAACAAAAAACTTCTAGCCCTATCCCTGCCCTGGCTACCTGCTGAAGCATGTGTTTCTGTTCTGAGCAAATTAGCATAGCTCCAAACTAAGGAATCAGCACAATCCCATTCTCTGCAACAGGGAATTATTGGTTAGCAGTTGACATGAAGTGACACCGTTTATGTGAATGAGAGGAGCAATTTGCTGGGGTCTTTGGGGGAAGTTTTTCAGGTTCTGAGAGAGCTTCAGAGGCAACCTCTTCTGCATGTGCTCAAAAAACAAGGAGCCCTTGGACCCTGGGCTGCCATCTTCCAAACACAAGGTCTGGTCAGGTAAAAATAAAGCAGACATCAAGAAAGCCTTTCCCGAGACCAAGCTGATCTTTGGTGATTTTTTTGTTTTTGTTTTTGTTTTTGTTTTTTTTGAGTCTCTGAAACAAACAACTCAACCGGGTCTACCTTCATGATTAAACCAATAGGTTTTGGATTTTCTGTGCCTCATAATCTAGTATGTTCTAAGTGATACAAGCCCAGGATACCACCCCCACCAAAGACCTAAAGAGTAGATAGTAAATCTGATTAGGTAACTTTTAAGGTTTCATTCACATGATAAGATTCAATGACTCAGTGATAAAACTGGAGAGAAATCTTGGGGAAGAAGACATACACTTCTGTCTGAGGGATTTGTGCTGTTTTCAGGAGGAAAGGAGGACCAGTTTCTTTTTTATACTTCTCACACAACTAACAGAGGAAAAAATGGCTATCTGCCCAAGCCCTCAGTCATGGGACTCCCTCAGTCCTTCAGGGGACTGACTGAAGTTTTTCATATCTATTATGGCATATATAGTTTATTTTATACTTTGTTCTCATTATATTGTGAACTCCTTGACAGTTGGGATTGATTTTCATCTGTCTATACCATGACCCTAACAATAGTGCCAATGGCACAGTAAACTTTAAAAAGGGAGAGCTGAAATTCAATCTATCAATCATTTGAAATTAGAACATGCAAATTATTTTTCATGTGGTAGTCTTTGCATGTGCCCTTTTTAATAACAAAATATCATTTTCTCCAATTAATTTCCTGTGATATCCCTGACATATACAGAAGACAATATAAATGTGGAGTTTTATATCACTTAGAACACATTTTTGGATCTTTGCTGACTTTGCCAGATAGAACCAGAAGGCTTTATTGAAAAGCTCAAAGAGAAATAAGTAATACAAATTTAATGTTGACTGATAGCAGTGTTTGTGTAATAGAAGTTAATTCCAATACATAAATATTGAAAAATATTTAATGAACATTTCTTACATGCAAGGCATGGTGCTAAATGCTTTTGGAACAGAACATCTAAAATCTACTCTGCTTTCAAGAAGTTTACATCTGATAGATTTTAGTTCACTGTCTACTCACTGTAACCTGCCACTGGGCAAACACAGGAATTCTGTCCCCATGACTTCACTCTCTACTTTCTAAGAGCCTCCCGCTCTGTGTTTGAACGCCTGTGCATGCCCACATGTACATATTTCATCAGGCAGACCTGAGTTTTTAAGAGAAACATTTATTGTCAAGAGGAAAAGCAGCCAAAGCAAAGGGCTTTTTGCTTCCTGGGGAAAATGACATGACCTTGGGTCCTTTTTAGAAGACAAGTATTTAGAAAGCTCAGAGAAGAGGGAGAAAAGAAAGCTAATGGAGTGAAGTGGTAAGTTGGTGTCATAAATTGCTATCTGGATGGAGTGACTGGCCTTCAAGTGTTATCTACATAGATCCACAGTTATTGGTTCATAGCCTTGGTAGTAGCTTTCTGCCCCAGACTGTCCCCTTGAGACTAACAGGAATAAGTTTGTGTAACAGTGAATTTAATCATAATAACTTCAGTTCATGGTATTCTCATTACTGACAAACTAAAAACCAAGATTTTTCACTTAGTCATAAACCAGATTATACTAATTATCTATAGTGTACTCCCATTCTTTTCTACCAGCAAGAATCTCCAAACTTCATGGGATTTTCTGGTAGAGATTTTAACTTTTCTCTTTGAATGTTAGTAAATAAAAATAGTTCTCTACTCCTTGCTAGTATTATTTTTATCCACTATTTAAGATTTTTAGATGCCTCATATGAATGTGATACTCAGATTCGAGAAGATAGTCCCTTGTGGTCCATCATACACTCAATGCCTTTTACCCCTTTAAGATTTCTTCTTTGATATTTCATAAAAACATGTACTTAAATCAAAACATTCAGAGACCAGAAAAGAGAAAAAAATTCTCAAATACTCTAAAACATCATACCTAGAGAGCCCTAGATTTCAGTTTTATTAAAAGTCAGTATAAAATGAATAACAATCAGATAAAATGAATAACAATCTCCCTTTTCCATATTCCCTCATAAAATGATATTCTTTAAACATTAAAAGCATGGTAGACAAGAGAGGAGCCAATGGCAACAAAATTTGAAAAGACTGAAAACATGAGTTATAAGAGACTCAGACTAAAACTGAATCCTAAGATAACAATGAGGGAAATCGATAACCAAACTCATGCATACTGCAGAGTCACCAAAAGTCTTAGCTAGCTACTTCCAGGTGCCTCTTGAAGTGAAGAAGAGGGAAAGAGGAACTACCACAAGGTTGAAGTCTATTCAAGAGGCAATTAGTTTGAGTATAAGATTTTTATTTTATTGTTTAAAAATCTGAGTGGATAAAGGGTTTTGGTATGAAGAAGCAAAGATAATTCTTTTAATAAAGTATTTGTTTTATGCTGTGTTTTAAAAAATGGATTAAAGGGCTGGGGAGATAGCTTAGTTGGTAGAGTGCTTGCCTCACAAGCACAGGGCCCTGGGTTTAATCCCCAACACCACAAAAAAAAAAAAAAAAAAAAAAAAAAGGAGAATTAAAGACTTAAATGTGAGACCTGAAAAAAAAAGAAGAAAAAAAAAAAAAGAGGCAATCAGGAAACTAGGAGTGTAACTCAGTTGTACAGCCTGTGCTCAATATGCTCAAGGCCCTGGTTCAATCCCCAAAACACACACACACACAAAGGCAATAAGTTCCCCCAGATTCCCTTCCCTACTTCATACAGTAGAGTAAATGCCTCTCTCCTACCCAAGGGAAGTAATACAAATGTTTTATCTGCAAATTGTGAAGCAGAAGGTTTCTAGGGGACAGGGATATTGAGTCAGCATTAGCTCATTGAATATTGAAGTTCCTGGCCACCAGCTTGGTTCCCAGAATACTACAGCCAGTCTTTCTGTTTCTCAAGAAATTAGAAGATCCTTCATGTAACCTGGTCAACCCAGGTGAAAAGTCCTGAAGATAGTGATATGGAACATTCCCTCACTATAAGCCCAAACTCTACAGAGAAGGTTACAGTTTAACAAACCCCCTACCTCTTCCCTCAGTTTCCCATCAGCATTTTGTTACCCTATTTGAATAAAAGAGCAGACACCAAAGATTATTAGGTATTTAACAGAAGCCTCTATCATGAAGACAAATCAAAACAAACAAACAAAAAATCTATCTTTAGGAGAGAGTTGCAACCATGAAAGAAGTAGGCAGAAAAATATTTTTTAAAAGAAGAAAGGGCTATTCAGAATACAATAAAAAGCCTTTAGAATTGATCATAGGATTGAATAAATGAGGGATGAACTATTGAAAGATAGAAAGTTAAGGAAATTTCCTAGAAAGCAGGGCAAAAGGAGGGTACCAATTTAGGAGGTTCAAAATCCACATAGTAAGAGAGAGATTGGGAACAGGGGAGTAGGCAGGGGGAAAAAAGGGGGGAAAGTCACTAATTAAATAATATAATAAAAATTCCTACAACTGAGTTACCAAGTTGAACAGGTTCATCAAATGTCTACTACAGTGTATAAAAATATATCAGTCAAAAACATGTGATCCAGAAATCTGAGCACACAGCAGACAAAAAGATCTTCCATCTTCCAGAGAGAACACAAAAAAGGACAAATGCAAAGGACTAAAATTCAGAAATGGGACCAGTAGCATACCTATGACCTGGCAACTAATTAGTAAGTCAAATTCTTGGACTTCATCCTAGACCTACTCAGTGAATGGAACTCCATCTCAGAAACTGAGAGTGGGACTGCCTATCTGTTTTATAATATGCTCTTCCTGTGATTCCAGTGCACACTACAGTTGGAGAAATAGTGCCCTTATAGTAGTGATTCTCCAGCTACTACTCAGGATAATTAAGTTGAACGTGAATTGGACTACCAGTGTATATTTACCTTAAATCGATATAGATCATTGGAGAAAGTACTTAACAAGATACTGTAAGGCTAAAAGGAATAAAATATATTTGAATAAACCATTTTTAAATGATTACTAAAAACAAATGTTATAAAAAGTTCAGAAAAAGAACACTGTGTTCAACTCTATGTGTCAGAGCTTATAAATCTTTTCTTACAACTCACTGGCATTTTAGGCAAATGCAGTCTATTATAGTCCATTTGTTGTTTAATTTAACATTCATGAAAAAGAGGAGAATATGGTCCATGTTCTGAGGTTTTTAGGTGAATATGCCCCATTTCCCTCAAAAAGGAGTCCTTCAAGGGTAAAGGCTTTATTTTCTTTTTCTTATTAGGAACAATCTTTCCTCTAATGCCAAGAATCCCTCAGTAATTATTTATCAGTTAAATGAGATATCGTATTTTCAGTGAAAGTAACTTTGTCTTAAAGTTCATTTCCGTGGATAATTTGATGAAATGAATGGGTTGACTTGGATTAGATGATTTAAATTACACTTAATTATCCACACTTTTGAGAGGAGTTAGGGAACAATTGTTCTCATATACTATCGAAATATTTTATTTTAGAACCATCTGTTGAATTTCTAATTTCACTGCACCAGCATTTTTATGCAATTACACATTAAGTTTTGGTGATTGGCACATTTTTCTCTAAATCCAGAATTTCTTACTGTAATTTTCCAGTTTCATTTGCATTATAAGCCTACAGGATTTTTATGGTTCTAATCTTTAAATATATCACCATAAGCTTTCAAACTATATTCAGGAGCATGATTAAAAGATGCCATTGAATATTTTAAAATATTTTATACTGAGGGATATCACCTACTCTGGAATTGGGAATGAAAACCAGAAATCAATAAAAGCAACTGGCTGATTATTTCCCAAGTTTTTGATTCCTCTGTTCCATCTTGACATTACTCAACACTTTGTAAAGTATCCTTGATGGGATCAAAACTGTCAGAGACAGATTCTTTGCTTTCTAAACCTGTGCAATTGCATTTAGTCTTTAGATATGACTTGAACAAGAATTAAAATGAAAATGAAAGCAATAATAATCATCTAGAATGTACTTTCATTTCCTTCAGTAGTATTTTTCTTCAATCAATTTATTATTTTGGTCCCCTTTTAGTCAAATGATAGTTTTTTTAGAAACATGTCTTCATTAGGTTCATTTGTAGAATCAAAAGTGTTCTGATTTATTTGTCTAATGAACTCTGTAAAAAACAGAAGCACTAATCTATAAGAAAAAGAAAAGAAAAAAAGAAAGAAAAAAAAACCTCTGAAACTTGGCTGTTCCAAAGTGCTCCTGTATTGACTTGTGTAACTGTCAGTCACACTCGAATAGTGCTCACAATGCTAATGAGAAATCAAAATCATAGACTTTTCCCCAAAGGATCGGTTCACTTCTCTCCGAGAGGCAGGGGTTTCTTCACCACAGATCAGCATTCTATTCCTGACGGTCTCAAAAAGTATTGATCCCAGAAGGAAGAGCACAAGACTGCGTCTGGCCCATCAATAATATCATTGGTGGTGGTGTTTCTTTGTTTTGTTTTTGCTTTTGTTTCTTTTGAGGGGTACCAGGGATTGAACTCAGGGGGCACTGGACCACTGGTGTTTTATTTAGAGGCAGGGTCTCAACGAGTTGCTGAGCTCCTCGCCATTGCTGAGGCTGGCTCTGAACTCAAGATCACCCTGCCTCAGCATCCTGAGACACTGGGATTACCGCCATGTATGACCGCGCATAGCATTAGTGGTATTCATTGCTGCATCTGTAAGTTGAACTGATTTATAGATAAGTGCAAATGGAGAACTTAAAGATTAGAACTACCTGAAACATTAGGATAATTAGCATGAACCATTAGGTAAGACACAAGGCACTGGGGGCAGGAAGAAAGATACAAGCTTGAATGGGAACGAGTTCACGTTTCAAAGGCAATGCCATGTTCTCAAAACCTAACTTGTGCTCAATATGTATAGACGATTTTGTTTATTTTCTTAATTAATAGAAGCAAAGATTTAAACCCCAGCAGACAGTTAAAAAGATTTACATTGATTTACATTGTAAGAGAATATTCATGAAAAAGAACTTAAAAATGGCTAATACAAATATCAAAGATATGCAAGTAAAATGGAATCTTATGTTATGACTGTCAAATTAGTCCAAATATATTTAAAAACATAATGATGGGACTGAAAATAAAATATCTCCATGATACAGCCCTTGCCTATTATGCATAAGTTCAATTCCTAACACCACAAAAATATAAGTAAATAAATAAATAACATAATGATAAATTCTGATGAATATTCAGTGACACACAAACACTTCTGGATAGAGGGAAGGTTATAAATAGGAAGTTAATAATTAGTAAAAATCACAATGGAAAACAAATTATCAGTCATGTATATCACGAGCTTTCTAAACTCTATACTGCTGACCGGGTAATTCCATTTATAAAAATTTTCTAGTTACAGGAAAATAGAAGAAAAAGTTTTTATAAAGAAAAACATTATAAGATTCATACAAAAAGATATCCAGTGAAGAGAAAATGAAAACATTAAGTTGAAAATAATTGGGTTTTGTGCCTCTTAAGGTTTATTTTCCCTCCATGAATTGTTAAATCCATGGTATTTTTAAAATCTGTGGTAGTTTTAAAGATGAAATCTATGAAGTTTTACTTAAAATTGGTAAAGACAAAGCAATGTTATGTCAAAAAAAAAAAAAAAAAAAACAAGACGAGGCAACAAACTCATCAAAGCATGATCTCCTCTTTCTGGAATTACATTTCCTTACATTTCATAGCAATATTCAGCTTTTGTGATTCAGAATAACAAGAACACCCTCTGCTTTTTCACAATCCCAATTTCCTTCCCCAGGCTTTCTCTAGACCTTTAGACTGCTATTTAACCTGTCACCTCAGGGATAATCAACCAATTAGGCACCTAAAGTTCAGAAAACCTTACCTACATCTGCTAGTATTTTTTAAAATCTTGCCCTAAACTACACAAATTTTGTTTATGCTTAGTAAATTATGCTTTTAGATTTAATGTTTATTTAATTTTTAATCCTAAAAGTGATATTTATTTATATTAAAGTTGAAAAATACAGAAATATAAAAAAACAAAAATCTCATGTGGTTTCACCACATAATGACAACCTTTAGTAGTTTAGAGACCTTTCTTCTTGTCTTCATTATTTGTCAATGCTAATTTAAAGAATAATAAGAATGTATGTTTCATTTCTTTCTTTCTTTCTTTCTTTCTTTTTTTTTTTTTTTTTTTTTTTTTTTTTTTGAAGGAGGGTGGGTACAGGGAAATTAACCCAGGGGTGCTTTACCACTGAACGACATCCCCAGTTGTTTTTTCAAGTTCTACTTTGAGACAGGATATCACTAAATTGCTGAGGCTGGTTGAACTTTTCATCTTCCTGCATTAGCCTCCCAAATTGCTGGGATTACATGCATAGGCCACCATACCCAGTTTATATATTTCATTTCTAATCTCATCAAAAAGTGATACTCGCCAAGAATTTTTTGTGTTTTTTCTCCTTTCTATGTACGCATTAGTAGACATAAGTAATAAATATTAAGAACTTAAAATTGAGATCATGCTCTAAATACAATTTTATAACCTAATTATTTTAGGAAAAAATTCAAACACACAAGAAAGTAAAAAGAATAGTAAATCAATCCCTTTGAAGGTTCGCTCAGCTTCAACAATTATTCAAACATCCCCCCCAAATTAATTTGAAGCAAACACCAAATCATTTTATCCAGATATTTCTGTAAGTATTGCTAAAATATAAGGGCAGTTGTAAAACATATATTGATGATACCATTATCACATCTGTAGTTTTTATAGAAATGGTTTACTATCAAATAGTCAGTATTCAAATTTCCTTCAACTGTCTCATGAATTTTTTATTACAGCTGATTTATTCAAACTGGGATCCAAATTTGCATTTTTGATATGTGTCTCAAAGTCGCTTAAACTATTGCTTCTCCCTCCTTTTATTTATTTATTTATTTTTTCCCAATTGAGTTGTTGAAGCAAAACTCGGTTGTTTATCCTGTAGGATTTTCCAGTCTTAATTTTCTTTTTTATGCCCTGTGTTTTCTTACTTAGATATATAGACTGGACATAATTCTAGTTTGATTCTTTGGCAATATATTTCATATGTGATATTATATACAGGAGACAAATAATGTATGCTGTTTCTTTTTGTAAAGTTAGCCAACATTGATGATAAATCTCTAACCATCTTATTTCATTAGGAGTTAGAAAGGGATGATAATTTACCATTTCTGCATCAACTATTAGCTGATATATTCTGAGGAGAAACCTCCTCTCATCAACTCTTAGGTTACCCTGAGGTACAATTTGTTTATGAGAAATGAATTAGATGCATAATTCATTCTTCTTATTTATCAACTTTCGAAATAAGAATTTGGTTTCCTTGCATTTTCCAAAGGTATCAATAGAGGGTTTTTTGTTGTTGTTTTTGTTTTTAATATTTTTTAGTTGTAGATGGACACAGTACCTTTGTTTTATTTATTTATTTATTTATTTATTTATTTATTTATTTATTTATTTATATATGGTGCTGAGGATTGAACCCAGTGTCTCACAAGTGCTAGGAAGCGCCCTAACATGAGCTACAATCCCAGCCCTGAAATTTTTTTGTTTTAGAGTATCAATATGAGCTGAAAGATTGAAACATATTTACTATGCATCAATTCATAATTCATGCTCAAATTGTATCTCTCTGACCAATGGAAACATCTTCAAACTGAGTCCCTTCTGACATGTCCCAAAAGTCCTTGATACTTAAGTTCTGGTATGAGAATGTGTTGCAGAATCTTCTTGTAACTTTATGTTCCAGTCCTAGAAAGCCCTGGATGTTTTTTGTTGTTGTTGTTGTTGTTGTTGTTGTTTGTTTGTTTATTTTGTTTTGTTATTTTTGTTTTTTAATTTTTATTTTTTGGTACTAGGAATTGAACCCAGAGGGGCTTTACTACTGAGCCACATCCCCAGTCCTTTTTATATTTTATTTTAAGACAGGCTTTCACTAAATTTCTTAGGGCCTCATTAAGTTGCTGAGGCTGATTTTGAACTTGAAATCCTCCTTCCTCAGCCTCCCAAGCCACTGGGATTACAGGTGTGTATCACAACACCTGACTTTATTTAGTTTCTATTCTCTTTTATGCACTAGATACTTAACCATTTTAAGAACTAGAATGTATAAATGATTGATGATATAAATGATTTCTCTATTATTTAATATTTAAAATGAAGCTAATCAATTGGCCCTTTTATGTTCTGGTCCTTAAACTAGGATACTTCCTTCACCTGTCACAGATATCTCCCTCTAGGATGGAGCTTGCAAATAATGAATTAAAAGGTGGCAGCAAGTATGGTATAAAACCTCTGGTAGGCAGCAGGGCAGTGGTGTGGTGGTGGTGGTATGGATATATAGGTATATTTAATCCCTGACACTTGTCAGACCCTAAGGGTATTCTGCTTAGAACTTCTTAGAACTCCCTCTCATAGTCCTTAGACATTTCATTGCCAGCCAAGAGAATAAGACAAAATAGCCAGAGCATGCTGAATGGAAGATTTTTGTTGGTTAAGTATATTGGAGGTCACTCACTTATAACTTATATACACAAAATTCTGTAAAAGGAAAGTCACTATCTCCCAATCACCCCAAATTCCCTATTTGGCTGGTTGAGATCATTGGACTGACTAAATGTTATAGCGAGTTAATCTACCTTACAAATAAATACAATTGGTATACATTTTGAAGTAAGTACTAAAGTTTTTATTTTTTTAAACGTAATGCTTCTAATTCTGATTGATATATCATATAATATGCTTCCTTCCCAAATGTTTAAAAGCTATTTTTCTAAAACCCCTGGGCATAAGTAGCAACTCTTTTCTTTAGGAAGAAAACCAAGTCATAATAGCAGTTTTCAGAGGTAAGACAACAATGATTGTCATCATATGTTTTCTTTATTAATACATTCATATGATCAGGTTCTGTGAGATGAAGGTACTATTGGTCAAAACTCTTTATGTAAAAGTAGTTGCCATCATAGTTTTGTTTTGTTTTTAGTATTTTTTTGTGTGCCATTTAAAAAAATTATATTTTAATTTTTTTATTTGTTCTAATTGGTTATACATGACAGTAAATTGCATTTATGCCTTTTGATAAATCATACATAGTGGAGTATAATTTCTCATTTTTCTGATTGTACATATTGTAGAATCACATAGGTCATGAGTCTTATATGTACATGAGGTAATAATGTGTGTTTCACTCTACTATCCTTCCACCTCCATACCCCTTCCCTTCCCTTCACTCCCCTTTAGCTAAAGTAACTGTTCTTCCCTAACTCCCCCCACTACCCACCCCCAGTGTGAATTAGCATCCATATATCAGAGAAAACATCAGCCTTTAGTTTTTTGGGATTGGCTTATTTCACTTAGCATATTCTCCAATTCCATCTATTTACCAGCAAATGCCATAATTTCATTCTTCTCTAAAGCTGAGTACTATTCCATCGTATATATATATATACCACATTTTCTTTATCCTTTCATCTGATGAAAGACACCTAGATTGGCTCCATAGTTTAGCTATTGTGAGTTGAGTTCCTATAAACATTGATGTGATGCATCACTGTAATATGCTGATTTTAAGTCCTTTGGGTATATACCAAGGAATGGGATAGCTGGGTCAAATGGTGGTTCCAGTCCAAGTTTTCTGAGGAATCTCCACCATAGTTTTATTTAAAAAACAAAAAACTCACCCCATATTCACCATTCAAATTGTAAGGAACCTGAAACATTAAATGTGTATACATAGTTCAGAGTGGGCCTGGAACTATGCAGTTTCAATGTTCTGCTCTCATGACACCCATTGTCTGTCAGACCAAAAGAGAAAACTGGTATAAACGCATTCCTAGGCAATTAATGTCCCTTCGTTTTTATTCATTTTTGTTAATCATGGGGAGAGGGTTGTGTGGACAAACATGGTTACCAGATAAAAAACAGGATGCCCACTTAAGTTTGAGTTTCATTTCAGATAAGGAATAATTTGTAGTATAAGCATGCCCCGAATATTAAATGGAAGATTCTTATTCTAAAAATTATTTGTTATTTATCTAAAAATCCAAATTTAACTGGGTCTCCTGCATTAAATCTAGCAATTCTCTTGGTGATTAGAGCATAATGGTGACTGATCTTTGAAAATTAAAAAGAACTACATGTTGCGTAATACAGAGCCACATTTCTCAAACTTTACTATGCATACAAATTACCTCACTGAGAATCTGCATTTTTAACAAGCTTCCAATTGATCTTGATGCTATTGCTCCATGGACACTGCTTCTGCAAGGCTGTAGCGGACACCTGTTTTGGGGGGAAATTTTGTTTCATTTGTTCATTTGGTTGGTTGCCCAGCTTCTGAACTCTCTGAACTCAGAGAATTCACTGATTACATCAGTCTTGAAATTAAGAAAAACCTGATTCTTATACCTAGAAACCGACAGAAGTTGTCAAATACTAACTTAATCATCCACGCTTGCAGCCTGGATTTAGGTGTATAACCTACCTTCCACGAGGTAGGAGCACTTGCATGGCGTTGAGTAAAGAACTAGTAATGTGAAGAAGAAAGAAGCAAGGACAGCAGTCAGTTCTTTCTTGAGACAGTGCAGTTATGACCAGATTGAGTGCCTAGAGCAGTAGTAGTGATGGAGTAAGGGGAAGAGTCCAGCATGTTCATTCAGCAGCATCGAAATAGTAATTTTCTCATGAGGTTGCTTCTGCAAGATTTTTGGGCATCATTCTTGACAGCACAGCTTTAAATTTGGTTCTGAGCTTTCATAATGACTCTGTGCACTGCCCAATTCTTTAGCTACTAAATTAGACAAGGATTGATTTTCGTTGCTTCAAAGTAAAATCTTGAAGAAACCAAAGGATCTGCCAGAAACTCACTGGCTTCCACAGTCATGTCAGCTGGCAGCTCTGGTATGGGATGCTACTTAGGTCACCACTCAGGGTGAGGACAATTCTGACAGAGGGGCAACCTCTTCTTGGTGTAAGAGTATCTATTTCCTGGCATATATCTTCTTTGGCGATGAGTTTTCTGACAGTGCTTTCTCTTGGCTTTATTGGAATAGATTTATATTGTAACTCCAACACTAGATAGTTATGTGACTTTGGGAAAATCAGCCTCTGTAAGTTCCATTTCCTTAGCTGTGAAAGGGAGTTGAACTACATGTTTCTACTACTGCATTTGTTCACATTATATTATAATTATTAGGATTTTCTTATAACTTCATTGGGGCATAACCTAATCTTAAAATTTACCCACTTCAAGTATATAATTCAATGATTTTTAGTCAATTTATTAAGACATGCAGCCATCCTCATAATAGTTTTAAATATATTTTTTAGTTGTTGATGGACCTTTATTTTCTTTATTTATTTATATGCGGTGCTGGGAATCAAACCCAATGCTTCACACATGCTAGGCAAGCGCTCTACCACTAAGACACAAACCCAGCCCAATCATAATACAGTTTTAAAGACATTTTCACCACCCCAACAGGATCCTTCGTGACCATTCACAGTTAATTCCTATACCCACCCCTGGCCCAAACAACTGCCACTAATTTCTGTCAACATAGATTTGCTTTATCTAAGTGTTTCATATAAACAAAATCATAACATTATGATTATTTGTTACATTATCTTTTTCTGCTCTACAGTAAGTTTCCTATTGACTTGTACCTACAATATATAGCACAGAGTTCTGTACATAGTTAAATGCTCAAGGGAAAAAAAAAACCCACTGATACATATGAGGGTGTTGTGAGAATTACACAAATCCATTTGACCCTTGTGTTGCTACTCAAAGTGTGGTCCTTAGCTAGCATCAGTATCACCCAGGAGATGATTAGAAATCTAGTCTTAGGGCCCACCCCAGACTTAGTGAATTAAAATCTGAATTTTCACAAGGTCCTCAGGCAATTCACATTCTCCTTAAACTTGGAGAAGTGTTGCTCTAGGTCATAAGTACCATAAGGGCAGGGATTATGTGTGGCACATAGTACCTACATAATAGTATTTGTTGTATGAATAAATGAATGGCAATACATATAAAAGCATAAACCCTATATATACAGGATTGCCAAAGAACAGAAGTATGCATTTTTGGCTTAATTATAAAATCTGTTAGAGAAACAGTTTGGACTGACACTTTATAATACCAGTTTATATGATAAAGCAAGTATATTTATTTTTCTTACAGCTGAGTGACAATTCCATGAGGAAACCCAGTTTTAGATTTAAAAAATATATATAATGGCCCTTGAACTGAAATGAACTTTATAGTGAATTTATTAGCATGACAGTTCATTATGGAACTTCTTACTTCTAAAGATTGACACAATTTATTGCAGTTCCATTTTCTATAAGAGATAAGACTTTGATCAACAGCTAAAAAGCCAATGTCAGACTTAAAGAGACAGGATTGGTAGATGTAGTACAGTTAGCATTAACCTCTAACAAGGAAAATCCATCTTAGTTTTCCACTTACAATCTTCTGGTTTGAAATGTTTTAATTTATTCATTCAATCATTCTTCAAATCATCAAACATTTATCACATTTGTCACTATTTGACAAGTGCTGTGCCAGGGCTTTCTGATGGATTGTGAGGTATAATATTCTTGAGGAGTTTCATATCAATACAATGATGATAGCTTTTTAACTACATGGGCTTACAAAGACTTTATGATCTGTGAATTCATGAATGTTAAATTCTTTAAGCTGCTATTAAACTATTCATTATGTATTTAACAAATTTGTTGAAAAGGGTAAAACTTTATTTTCCAGATAAATCCAGGCTATATAGTAAACACTTTCAGAATAGGGATTGTTTTTATTTAGGGCTGCTCCTCCAGATCCACTTCTCACTTTATTTGTCTTGCTTTATATGGAAAGCGAGATTCAACAGACTGTACCACCCTAGCTCTGTTTTCTGGTTGAGTTTGACAAATGGAAGATACCAGGAGAAGTTCAGAGGGTGGAAGGAAAAGACAATACATGTTTACCTCCTGGTCCTTTGCCAGGTCATATTTTGGTAATGGTTGCATTACTTTCTGATAGTCCGGCTTTAGGTCTCCCATTGTTACCAGTCCTTAAATGCTTTTCCATTCCTTCTTGGTTCTTTTAACCCTTCACATACCTCTGTAAATCATCTCCTTTATTAAGCTATCTCTATCCTCCTTAAGTGTGCCATCTTTAGTAACACAAGAAGAGGCCATCAATCAGCCAACATCTAAGGACAACCTGTTGGGTTGGCACTGTTAAGACACATAATACATGATCCTGCTCCTGAGACACAGTTCAGTAAAGGAGATAAAACCAACACATGTGAAACAATTAGAAAACATTACACAGTGGTATCTAATGAAAAACATCTGGGGGTTTTATGCCACTCAGTATCCATTTGCCCTTCTTCTGTTTACCATACTTTGACTTTCTTCTTCTACTACACTCAGTCAATGTCGTTTAGGTGGAGTAGATTCCACTCTCAGCAACATGAGTAACCATGTGAATCAGATCCAACCTACTGGATTTTTCTGGCCACATGTCCTAATCAGAGCCAGTGAAATGTAAGACTACTGCTGGCCCCTGTGGGGAAGAGGCATGCACTTTTCCACTGAGATTGCTAACAGTAAGAATTATGTGAACTGGAGCTGCCAAGAGCCACCATATGGAGACCAAGAATGAAGCCAACTCAGAAGATAGAGCCAAGAGATGAAGAGGAATAAAATTCTACTGACATTGCTTAAGCCCTTGGAGCAAGCTATGCCTCAAACTAAATATATCACTAGTTTTTTTAGTTAATGTGAGCCAACGGCCAATATAGTCTTTTAAAAAAAATTTTTTTTAACTTCTTTTATTTTTACAAAAGCCTATTTGAGTTATTTCCTTTTGTCATCACCACTAAAATAGTTCTAACAATTCATTTATTAGTGCCAGGAGTGAGGATTTTGTTGGTACCAGGAGTGGGGGGTATCAGCATTTTGAGATTCAAAAATGCTGAATCAGTTAATTCAGATAAGGCACTATATCACACTATATTGCACTGTGAATTAAATAGAAAAGCAATAGGTTAAAACAGCACCTATTAAATACTAGGATTCATAACATGTGCCTATCAATAATAAAATGTAAAAGAGCTTGTTATTTAAAGGTCAGATTCTGGAATAGATCAACCACTACTTGCTAGTTTTTAGTAATATCCTATGAGAAAAAGTCAACTTTAGGATTGAACTTGATTTATCTAAGGCAGAAAAGAAAAGATATGCTTTGTTATGAGTGACAATTTTTGCTTAAAGGCTGTAATGAAAATGATGAAATTTCAATAATCTAGCCATAAAAGGTTGGAAAGCCCTGAAAGAATCTTAAATTCACAAATTGTTCTCAGACGGAAACCAAAATGGAGGCCATCAAGCTAGGAGAATGCCAAGGCCTGTTGCTAAAAAACAAAAATACCTATGTTGGAATCCAGCTTCAGAGACTGTAATTTTAGAAAACCTCTGACTAAACTGGTCACAATGGTACTTGCCTGTAATCCCAGTTATTCAGGAGTCTGAGGCAGAGAATCACAAGTTCAAAGCCAGCAAGACTGTCTCAAATTGAAATAATTTAAAAAGGCTGGGCATGTAGCTCAGTGATAGAGCACTCTTGGGTTTAATCCTCAGTATGAGGGTGGGGGAAAAGAAAACCTCTGGCTTTGGAATTTCTCCCCCATGGAATTGGCAAGATGCAAGTAGACAGGCAGTTTACTATTGTGAAAGATACACCAAGTCCAGAGAACAAAGAATAGGTTACTCAGCCTTAGCATAACTGTTATTTAACAGGTAATTCAGATGTTTGAATTGTTTAACACAGTAAATGTATGTTCATCACTTTTGCAAAGTCCAGCATCAGAGCTTCTAATCAGTGGATCATCTTCTAAAAAGTCATTTGGCTGTCCAGACTCCTTTTCATTTTATGGCTCTGTTAGTCTTAAGGGTCTTAGAGACCATTTAATGCAGCCAGAAAAGAGAGAGAGAAAAGACTGGTAAAGGCTTACCTGACTCTTAAGTACAGTTGCTAAAAGTGATACACGACACTTCATCTCATATTCCATTGGAGATAGCCACATAGCTTTACCAAGATTAAAGACTGGGAAATATAGTCCCTGGCTAAGAACTACTTTCTAGCAACAACTCTATACAACAGAAGGACATCACAGTGATCTAGTGTTAAGAGCTAGTTATCTTTGCCATAGCAAATGATTTTTTCAATCCCCCTGGATCAAGAAAGAGAATGCTGTAGAGGTGTGGTCCTTGGAGGATTATCTTCCCTATTGTCCATCACAAATGTGGCCATGTAGGAACAATAGGCATGACATCCTCCAAGAATAGAACATATAGCAGCAAGACTGGTTGATCAAAGAACTTTTTCTTCTCTCATGCTTGGAAGCCCTTGCTATTACTGTCTAGCAAGATATGATATACACTATGAATTGGAGACCACTGTGTTTTTACTGTTACTCGTTTTCTCAAATACGAGTTTTCATTGCAGTTGTCATTTCCTTTCCTGCCATTTTATATTAAGTAGTTTTTAGATATTTTTATCATGTATCCTTAGGTTACTAGACCATGAAGTATTACATTATTGCATAATGGGAAGGATATGTATAACCTGCTATCCTGGACCTTGAGTTATCTGTGGTATCTAGATGTGAGTACATTTTTGGTGGTAGAAATTCCTGCTACAGGGGCTGGGATTATGGCTCAGTGGTAGAGCACTTGCCTAGCATGTGTGAGGCACTGGGTTCTATCCTCAGCACCACATAAAAATAGATAAATAAAATAAGGTATTGTGTGTATGTATGTGTGTGTGTGTGTGTGTGTAGATAGATAGATAGATAGATAGATAGATCCTGCTATGGTTTGGATATGGTTTAAGTGTTCCCCAAAGATTCATGTTTTGGAAGTTTGGTCCCCAGGGTGACAGCATTGGGGATGCTTTGGAACTTTTAAAAGGTAGGGCCTAGTAGGAAGTTCTTTGGACAACTGAGGTTATACCCTTGATGGGGATTAAGGTATTTCTTGTGGGACCTTGGTTTGTTTCCTTAAAAGGATTATTATAAAAGTTTGAGCCTGGCCCCACAAAGCCTCTCTCTGGCTTCCTGTATTGAGATGGATCCTACACAAGCTCCTGTAATTGCCATCAGCCATGAAGTGACACAGCGGAGAGGGCCCTCGCCAGAATACAGTTAGTTGTCTTGGGTATTTCATTGAAGTAACAAAAGCTGACTAATACAATTCCCTTCTCTAGCTAAGACAATTTAAATTGGATTTTATGTCATTTCTAACTAACAGATCCTTACTGAACCAAATAATGTTATATAAGAGTAGTAATCCATAAGCAAATATATATAGGAATAAATAAATATGAATGTACTCATAAGACAAATCTAAATCTGAAGCTGTAGACTGAGGAGTGGTTCGCAGGGTAGAAGAAAACTAGGTAAAAGTTTAAAAATCAGTCACAAGTGTTTAGATTTAATGGAAAAGAAAATATAACCATGAAGCTAACTAGATATTTAGCAACGTGCTAGAGGTGAAGATTTAGAACAGTTATTCTGGCAAGTTAGAATGGCACAGAAATAAAAAGAAGTCATAAAGACCATATAGAGATGTTGAACTAATCCTGGCTGCCAACATTCAAGGGCTTGGATTGAGACCATGAAGTAGAGAAAGGAAGAAATTTGATATGAGGCACTCTAAAGGATATATCAAAGCTTTTGACAACTGGCTGGGTAAGAGGAATATAGAGAAAGAATGAGTCAACAATGACATCTGAGTACTCATTGTGGGTGGCAGAGAGAACAGTGGTACCAATGAAAAGAAAGGAAATGATTTTTGGAAAGATAGTGAGGTTGTTTTGGAACCTATTGAAATCAGAGAGATGACAGGATATCCATGAGAAATGTTGATTAATAGTTAAAGATGAGAGTATACAACTTAGAAAAAAGGTGATGTTAAAGTTAAGGGTCTGGGTGGAAGTAGTTGTTGTAGATGAGTGCCAGAGGATAAGAGAAAAGCAAAACTAATACTGTTAGAGACAAAGAAGAAAAAGGTGGCCTCTGAATGAAATGGATCTAGTGACCCCATAGAGACACAGGGAAGAAATCTAGAACACTTTTTTTTTTTCCTCCCTGGTACTGGGGATTTGAACCCAGGGCCTTGTGCTTGCAAGGCAAGCACTCAACCAATTGAGCTATATCCCCAGCCCCTAGAACACTTCAATGCATAAAATGCTTAGAGAAAAATTTTAAGTGATGTCAAAAGCATATGCTAAGCCCATACACATCATGGTCTGTATGGCCTTAGACCCATTGGCCCCCTTCCAATTTCATTCCTAACTATTTTTGCTCACCGCATAGTATTCACATTGACCTACTTTCTGCTCTAATTCATACTGACCAAACTCTCTGGCTTTACAGCCTTTGCATTTGTTCTTCCCTCTGCCTGGGAAGTATCCTCCCCACACATTTGTGTGGCTTTCTACCTCATTTCATCCAGACCTCTGTGTAAACATGGCCTCCTCAGAGAGGCCTTCTTAAATCAACTTATCTAAAATATAAAATAGTACACCATTCCCACCTGCATTCTTCAGTCCTTCTACTTGATCTTATTTTTTTATTTAATGGTACTGGGGATTGAACCTAGGGTGCTTTACTACCGAGCTATATTCCCAGTCCTTTAAAAAAACTTTTTTTTCTTTTTTAAAAATTTGAGACAGGGCCTTGCTAAGTTGCTGAGGTTGGCCTCAAACTTGTGATCTTCCTGACTCAGCCTCCTGAGTCGGTGGGATTACAATTGGGCGCCACTAAACTCGTGTGGCCTTAGTTTTTTCATAACTTAGCATGACGTGACACTGTATTGAATATGTTGGTAAATGTATTGCCAATCTCCCCCTTTGTAGCAACTGTAATGAAGTCCCAGTGCAGGGGCTTTTCTTTATTCACTGATGTATCCCTGATAAGTAGAACAGAGGCTGGCATAGAAAAGCCTCAATAAAGAATGAGAGAGTTGCAGTCAATGAGATGAAAAGAAAAAACATCATGAAAGGGTTGAGTTAAAGTCACTTAAAATTCCTCGACCACTCCTATCATTTCACAAAGGAAAGGGGGAAAAAAACCACTTAAGGCTCCCAGTGTGATCTATCTCCTCAGGAAAACCGAATTGAGATACTTTCCTGGATGATTCTGGTAAGAATGCTGTACTCTCCTGAGTTACTTCGCTAATAAGAGAAATGCCCAATTCCAGATAAGTAGGCTTCTTTGTCCACTTCAGCTCCTCGTAGAGCTTTGAGAGAAAAACTGAAGAATGGCTGAAAGACTCCAGGCTCCCAAAGTATTTTTCTTCGCCGGCATCAGCAACCAGATGAATTTCACAGTGAGGATGACAATCTAGAAGCAAGAGTCACACGCCAGATGAAAAAGGGCACCAGGGGCATCTCTGTTAATCCTTCTCTACTACCCAGCTTTCTGCTGCGGCCTGCAGACACGACGCACACTTAGGGAGAGTGGTGTTTTCACCGTTTTCCTTCCAGGCGGCCACTCCCCGACCTCTCCCCTCCTCCCAGCCGCCCCTCCCAAGCTGCAGGCTCAGCTGCCGATTTCCGCTGATCTCGGCTGGAGGGAGCCCGGAATCCAATTACTTTTCCCTTGGGAGCGCAATCCACCCAACTGGCCCAGAAGACAGGAGCCGCAAAGGCCGGCCCTGTTCCGCCAGCCCCACTTCCCGCCGCCGGAGCCCTGGGCCCGACAGCTGGGCGGGGCGAGCGGAGTCGTGGAGGGGCGTGCGGTGAAGCCGCGGGACTATTTGTCCTTCCGCGCGCTGCCCGACCCGGCAGGAGGTCTGCGGCTCTGCGGCCCCGCGCCGACGTCGGTCTGGCTGAGTGGCAGGGGATTAGTTAAGGGCTTCCCCCGCCGCGCGCCTCCGGCCAATAGGCTCCGCGGGCGGGGCTGGAGGGATGCGCATCCGCACATTCCAGAATCCACACCTTGCACCCGCAGCCTCTTGCTCCTCTGACCACCTTGCACTCTCCCGTACTCGCGACTCCCCTTTCGGCTTTTTCCAGGACAGGATCTGGGTGCTGTCCTCTGGGCGCCTTGCTGCTGCTCGCTAAAGTGAAAGTGAAATGGGGAAAGATGGTCAAGTGTTTTGTAGAAGAAGGGGAAGGTTTACACGAATGTTCTACCACCATCCTTAGGCTGCAGATTGAAGCTATGGAGATGTGTCTTTGAAGAGGAAAAAACGAGGGCTTCCTTTCTGGTTCTTTAGAGATTGGGTGGAGGACTCTTTCAATGTTCTCTAGTAAGAGGATTTTCTGTGGGTGGATTTCTCACTTGGTTTAAGCACTGGTCAGAGCATTTAATATATCCTTTTCTTCTGTGGCACGTAGTGAGAGGACACTTTCTCCTCACACATTGTCAGACTTATGAGGCCACAACTGACATGCACTGCTTGAAGGAAAAAAAAAATACTACCATACTCTCTTATTTTTCTCTTCTGAATTAAGTTCTCCTGAGACTGTAGTTGACCCTTAGGCCCATGGTGTTTCTGAATGTGATTGACATGCGTGATTAGCAGACTAGTGAGAGAGAACCAGGGAAATTGCTATCAAAACAATTACATACAGGGACATCAGAACAAAGGCTTGATTGCCCTGGGGACTTAGGGACCATCCCAGCTCTGACACGGATGCCCTCTGGGATGGTGGCCAAGTCAGATCATCTCTTTGTGCCTTGTTTCTTCCTGGCAAATTAAATAAAACTATTCTTAACCACTCCTTGTCTTTCAAAGTGTGTTGTAAAAATAAACTTAGATAATTGAGTGAAAATATTGAGGGTTAAGTTTTTTAGGGGGAGAAAGTGATGCCGTTGAAAGACTATGAAGGAAAGATTCTGCAAAAGAAAACCTTTTGACCTTCCCCCTATAATCTGATCATTTCAATTAAATTCAAAGCACATATGTTTAGATTTAACTATATGCAGAGTTCTGTATTGGGTGCTGTGTGCTGTTTATAAGATTTATAATCTAGTAAACCCAGCTAACTGCATTCTCAGACCCTCAGCGGTTCCAGCACCAGTTCACTAAATTCTGGTCATTTTCTTTGTCTGCAGTATTTCTGCTCAAGGGCTGCGAAGCATTGCTAGGTACTGAGGTCTGAGGTCCCAATGGGTGACTTGGAGATCAGATGTGGAACTGATGAGGCAGGGTCCCAGAGCCTGTTTCCTAGAGTGTCTGAGGAACCTTCTGGGACAGACAAAATCCTTAGGGAAGAAAGAACCAAACGCACTGAGCTAGAGCCAGGAACAAAAAGTCTTTAAAAGGGAGAAGTGCTTTTGTGTCCAGTCCTGTGTCTCCTTGTCCTGGTCTGAGTCCAGTTGTAGTTGGGGAGGAGAAAGAAGACTGAAGGAGGCTACAGGGAAAACCAAAATATCCGTTTTAAATGTCTTAAACCCACATTTCACATTCATACAAGTTGCTTATGTATCCTATTTTAGTTGAAAAGATCAAGGTACCAACAAAAGCAACAGAAAACCTTACTTGGAGGTGTGGCTTTGAAAAAAGTAATTTATCATCTCATCTCATAAAATCAATTTGTAAAAGATAGGCCCAGTATTGGTTAATCGGGTGAGTCAAGACTGTTTCCAGGACCTAAGTGGATTTCTTCCTTCTGGTCTGCAATCCTCAGATGATGGTAATCTCTCCTGTCATCTCCCTTCATGGCTGTATCATGACTTCAATACTTCTTGGCATCAAATGGAGTTAGGCATTCAGCAAAGAAGGGGTTACAATCTTCTACTTCTCTCTTTTCTCTCTCATAGAAAGGAAGAGACACCCTTTCTAAAGTTCTGTTGGACAAAACTGTGTCACATACCCATTATAAACTCATGACTTGTAACAGGAACCATGCCAATAATCTATTCCTCATGCTGAGGAGAGAAATCAGCATGTGGGAGAGTATAAGCCAAACAACATTAAATTTTGCCAGGAAAAGAAAGAAAGAAAAGGAAAGGAAAAGTGGCTCTGGCTTATGCCCCACAGGCTTCTTCATTTTTCTTTTCCTCTACCTCAAAATGTTGTTTCTATTCTCCATCACCTCTAAGTTCTATTTTCAGTAGAGTATTCTTTCTTTACTTTCTCAAAGGAGGAGTAACCCAACTCCATTTCAAGACCTGGCCCTCCATCTATTTATTTACCTGAAATTTTGCTCTTCTTCTTGGGTCTAATGTTGGTTCCTAACCACATGCAGGCTGTTCTACTTGGCCCTCCATTAGCAAGAATCAGAAAAACTGAAACCCCTTTATTGTTCCGGGAAAGCCAGACTGAAAGATACAAAAACATATCCCGATTTTATTGGGTGGAGAGGCAGGACCAAGGGCATGTTTTATCCTCTGCTACCCTAGTTCTACACCTGTAGGTTCTCTGTCTTAGCAGTGTGGGAGTGACATGTGGTGTCCTTAGTCACTTGGTTGGGAGCTGTTTCATTTCACACTCTCTCTTCCTGGTAAGTCCCTATTCCTTGGAGAGTGAGTCCCATTTTATTTTTCTAAGTTGTATCCTGGAGGAACTCTGATAATAGCTTGACTTGAACCTGAAACATGTTCCATTTCTTTCCTATATTCATATTCATTTCATTTTTTATTAAACAAATATTAAATATTGACTCCCTTCCCAGTATTATACCATATGCCAAGGAGACTGGTGAATAAACTGAAATGGTGAAGGAACTTTGTCTTTCCATAAACTTGGCTCAAAATTCAAGGTTATCCTTACAGGGTCTAGAAAATAAATAAAATTAAAAGCAATTCCAAGTCATTAACTTTATGCAGCATTAACTCTATGCCCATGTTTAATTCTTCACAACTACCATTATTAGTATAAATTATTTTGATCTTTACACAGCTCATAACATATCACATCTTTTCACTGAGGCCATTGTTTCAGACAATTACAGTTTCCAACAAGATAAACACCATGTAGGGCAATGCACTTGCAGTTACAAGATGCTTTATTAATAACATGCCTTGTCATCTGAGCAGTCTAGGCTATGGATGGATGATTACAGTAAAAATGGAGTCTGTATCTGATGCTAGTTTATGTATCATCAGAGTTGTTATCCTATCTCTGCTCACAGTCAGGAACCTGTCAGATCTTATTCAGTAGAATGGCTCATGGATGCATTGAAAGGAGATAAAAATATTTATTGTTACCTACCTTTCTTGTCTATATTTGCCTGAGGATTTATCTTTTTAATATTCAACATTTAACAATTTAATCTTTTTAACATTCAAAATTCACCAGGTTTATTATTTCCACTTACATTTTCAGTAGAAAATATGTCCTCCAGAAATTGCTATACTGTATTGAAATATAAAACTGCTTATGTATTTTCTTCTAATAGCAGTTCTGCTTCAGATGGTGCATGGACCTTTGGTATCTAATTTATCTTGACAGTGTCTGAAGTGGAAGTAAACCAATTCAGACTGCAAGTCCTGAAATATGAGTCAGAGAAGGTAGATGTAGCAAAAGTGAAATGAGAATATTTAAATGAAATATGAACCTCAGTCAGTCTTAATGAATTCCCCTAGCATCTCAGTCCAAGAAAGAACCTGCGGGGGTCTTAAGCCTCAGTCTACTTATGACTAAGCATACGACCCTAAGCAAGAAACATAAACTCTGTGTCTTGGTGTCCTCATTTTTACAACAGAGTTAATAAGACCTGTAGTGTGCCTTCATTTGGAATTCAGGAGATATGTAGTTGATAATTATTAATTATCAACAGAAGTTTATTGAGCCCTGCACCTACCCATGACAATATGCCCAGGGCCTAACAAATACCTTACACATAAATGCTAAAGAAATCTTTATTGCGTGGTCAGAGAAAAATCAATGATCCATCATCTTAAAAAAAAAAAAAAAAGGACAAAGAAAAATCACTGAACCACCTACTGTGTATCAGGCCCTGTACTATCAGAGACCTGAGGTGTGTAATGCTTTTAAGGAACTAACCAGCTAATGAAATAAGACATAGTTAGATAAAAAGGGAACTTAAGAACTAAAGTATTAAATGCCCAATGAATGTTATGCTACATCATCTTCAAACTAGAATTTTTAGATTCTCAGCTTATTATGATCTCTTCAAATGGACCTGCTTGAGATTGTGCCTAGGATTTTGTTGCAGAAAAGTGTTAGAGTATGTTTTAAAAGAAAGGTTTTGGGGTTGGGGATGTAGCTCAGTGGTAGAGTGCTTGCATAGCACGTATGAGGTCCTGGGTTTAATCCCCAGTACCACAAAATAAAAAAATAAAAAGCTTTTAAATATAGAAATGTGTCATCACAATAATTTTCTGTAGAGTTTATATACCTCTGTTCATATCTTGAATGAGATAAAATGCATAACCCACTACCAAATAAAAATTTAGAACCAGAGTCTTCCACCTTGGCCTTTATCAGTTCTCTTCTTTCCCGACCCCAGAGGTAGTCATTATTCTGACTTCTTCCATAGAGCAGTTTAGCCTGCTGAACATTACATGAGTGGAATCATATAGTACATGCTCCTTTGTGTCCAGCTTCTTTTGTTCTATATTGTGTATATATGATATATCCATTTGTTTTCATATATCAACAGTTCATTCTTGCTAATTGTTGTAATAGAATCATGTTAGTTAACTTTTGTTACTATAACAAATGCCTGAGATAATAAATTTAGAAGGTTTGTTTGGCTCATTGTTTCAGAGGTTTCAGCCCATGGTTGGTTGGTCCCATCGCTTTGGGCCTGTGGTGGCACATGGGCAGAAATCCATGGCAGAGCAAAAGCAAAATTGCTCACTTCATGGCCGGGAAGTGAAAGAGAGCAAGAAACTGTAGCCCCACAACCCTATTGAGGGCATGACCCCAGTGACCTGAAGACCTCCCACTAGGACCCTGCCTCTTAGTTTCCACCATCTCACAATAGTGCCAAGCTAGAGACCAAACATTCAAAATCCAAACTATAGCCACAGTTATTCTCAAAGTCTGGTCTTTGAATGAATCCCCAGGGGAAACTGAGAATTTTCAGGGAGGTCTATAAGCCAAATTATTTTCATGATAATTTACTTTTTTAATTTATTTGCTCTTTTCACTTCATTATTTCCCCCCATTGATGGTATAAAAGCAATGATTTAAACTGCTGACATCTTAGCATGATTTCTTTTTCCCTTTGGAGTCATGCTTTTTTTGCGGGGAGAACAGATACCGGGGATTGAACCCGGGTTGCTTAAGCACTGAGTCACATCCCCAGACCTTTTTAAGGTTTATTTAGAGACAGGTTCTCACTGAACTGCTAAGTGCCTTGCTAAATTGCTGAGACATGCTTTGACTCTCTTGCCTCAGTCTTCAAGGATTGATGCCTTTTGTGTCTTCTTTGGGGTATCCTTGCCTAACCCAATGTTCTGTAATGTTCTTTTCTATAAGTTTTATAGTTTTAGGTTTTACATGTAGGACTATGATCCATTTCAAGTTAATTTTACATATGGTGTGACTTTAAGGTCAATGGTCCTTTTTAAAAATGAATGTCCTATTGTTCCAGTACTACTTATTACAAAGACTACACTTTTCCATTTCTCTATTGAATTGCCTGGGCACTTGTGCCAAAACTCAATTAATCTTTTATGTCTAAGTCTATTCTGAACTTTTTATTCTAGTTACACTCCTTTGACCAATACCATTATTTCAGGAGCATTTTTGATTCCTAGATATGGTATGTCTTTCTGTGTTTTTATATATTCTTTAATTTCTTTCAGTGAGATTTTATAGTTTCCAAAGTAAAGAAATTTTGTTACATTTATTCAAAACTATTTTATATTTTTGGTGTTATTGGAAATGGAATTGCTCTTTAAATTCTATTTCTGATGGTTTATTATTAGTGTAGAAAGATATATATATATATTTTTGATGTTTCCTTTAAATAGATTTTTAGATATTAACCCTGTTTATTGTGACTGTTAAGTTCACTTATGGATTCTAGTAATTGTCTTGTAGATTCCCTGGCATTTTTAACAATTAATAATTATATTATTTGTAAATAGAGTTTTACTGCTTCCTTTTTTTTAATTGTAATGCCACTTATTTCCTTTTCTTTCCTTCTTAGAATGACTAAAACTTCCAACACGATGTTAAATGGAAGTATAGCAGTAGTGACAATGGCATCTTTGCCTTGTTCCTAATGTAGAGGAAAACAACTCCGTCTTTTACCATTAATTAAGCTATAGGGATTTTGTAGATGCCTTAATTCATTTGAAGATGTTCCCTATTATTTCTGATCTTCCAAAAGTTTTTCTCAGGAATGAGTGTTGTCAAATGCCTTTTCTGTATATGTTGAAATAATCATATGGGCTTTCTCCTTTATTCTGTTAATACATTTATTTATTGGTGCTGAGGATCAAACCTACGGTCTCAAGCATGGTAGGCAAGCATTCCACCATTGACCTACACCCCCAAGACCACATTTATTGATTTAAAAATACTAAACTAGCCTTGTATTCCTGGGATATACCCTACTTGTCTTGAAGAGTTACTCATTTTATGTACTGTTCATTCGATTTGCTAGAATTTTGTTAAGAATTTCACTTCTGTATCCATAAAGGATATTGGTGGGTATTTTAAAAAACAATGTCTTTGTTAGGTTTCAGTATTAGGCTTATGTTGGTATATTGATTTTCTAGGTTTGCCATAACAAAATACCATAGAGTGGGCAGTTTATACAACATAAATTTATTTCTCATGGTTCTGGAGACTAGAGGTCTAAGACTGAGATGTCAACAGGATTGTTTTCTCCTAAATCGTTCTCCTTGACTTGCCGATGGCTGCCTATTGCTGTGTCCTCACGTGGTCTTTTCTCTGCACACAGGTGCCTCTGGATGTCTCTCCTTTTTTAAGGATTGATTATGGCCCACCCTAACAGCCTCATTTTAACTTAATCTTTTTTTTTTTTTTTTTTTTTTTTTTTTGCGGTGCTGGGGATTGACCCAGGGGCTCATGCTTGAGAGACAAGCACTCTACTGACTGAGCTATCTCCCCAGCCCTTAACTTAATCATCTTTTTAAAGATGTTTACATTTGGGGGTGTTGAAGGTCAGGGCTTCAACATGTGAATTTTGGCAGAGGCACCATTCAGCCCATAATACTTGACCTGGTAAAATTAACTGAGCAGTGTTCTCTGCTCCTTTCTTCTGAAAAACATTAGTGTGACTTGGATGTATTCACTAGCGAGATCATCTGGCCCCACAGTTTTCATTTTAGGAAAGTTTGTTCATAACATACTTAGTTTATTAGATATAGACATATTCAGATTTGAGTTGTTTTTCCTAGTGTCTGATTTTGGTACATTTAACATGTCAAGAAATTTGTATTTTTTGTGATTAGTCAACAAATAAATGAAAAAATGTTCAACATCTCTAGCAATTAGAGAAATGCAAATCAAAACTACACTGAGATTCCATCTCACTCTAGTCAGAATGGAAATTATCAAGAATGCAAGCAACAATAGATGTTGGTGAGGATGTGGGGAAAAGGTACACTCATACATTGCTGGTGGGACTGCAATAGGTGCAACCACTCTGGAAAGCAATGTGGAGAGTCTCCAGAAAACTTGGAATGGAACCACCATTTGACTGTTATTCCACTCCTCAGCATATTCCCAAAGGACTTAAAATCAGCATACTGTATTGATGTATCCATATCAATGTTTATAGTACCTTAATTCACAATAGTTAAGTTATGGAATCAACCTACCTGCTCTTCAACAGAAAAATGGATAAAGAAATTGTGGTATATATACACAAGGAATACTACTCAGCCATAAAGAAGAATGAAATTATGGCATTTGCTGGTAAATGGATAGAACTGGAGACTATCATGCTAAGCAAAATAAACAAATCCCAGAAAACCAAAGGCCAAATATTCTCTCTGATATGCAGATGCTAACACACAATAAGGTGTATGTGGGGAGGAGAATAGAAGTTCATTTGACTAGACAAAGGGGAATGAAGGGAAGGAATGGAGGATGGGAATAGGAAAGACGGTGGAATGAGTCAGATTGAACTTTCCTATATTCATATAAGAATACATGACCAGTGTAACTCCACATGATGTACAACCACAAGAATTGGAAGTTATATTCTATGTATGTTTAATATGTTAAAATACACTCTACTGGGGCTGGGGATATAGGTCAGTTGGTAGAGTGCTTGCCTCACAAGGCCCTGGGTTCAAATCCCCAGCACCACAAAAAAAAAAAAAAAAAATACACTCTACTGTCATGTATATCTAAAAAGAACAAATAACGCACACAAAAAAAGAAATTTTGTATTTTTTGTCCATGTGATTAAATTTGTTGGCATAGTGTTATTCATAACATTCTGTTATTATTCTTTTAATGTCTGTACAATCTATGGTGACAACCCTTTTTTATAAGTTTTTGTTTTAAATAGTCATATCTATTTTAAAGAATGTCAGAGGGAAAAAAAATTCAAGATTCTTCTGGTTATGCTAGATGCTTGGCTTTTCTATGTAAAATTTAAAATTAGGCTTGTCCATTTCTACAAAAAGCCTGGAATTTTGATTGAGAGTTCGATTAACCTGTAGATTGATTTGGGAAAAATTATCACATTAACAAAATTAAATCTTAAACTCTTTGAGCATAGTATGTCTTTCCATTTATTTACATCTTCTTCAAATTCTCATATAATGAAAATTTTGAACAAATCCTACAGGATTTACCCCTAAGTCTGTTATTTTTTTCTGGTGGTGGAAATGGCATTTTTGTTTATATTTCCATTTCCAGTTGTTAGCTGTATATATTTTTACCTATTGACATCATATTATGTGAACTTGCTAAATCCACTGATTAATTCTAGCCACTTTTAGGTAGATATTTATGCAATTTTTTTTTCTTTTTGGTACCAGGTGTTGAACACAGGGGCTCTTTGCCACTGAGCTACACCCCCAGTCCTTTTTGTTTTTTTAAATTTTGAGACAGGGTCTCACTGAGTGGACCAGTCTGTCTTTGAATTAGAGATCCTCAAGTGTCACTGGGATTACAGGTATGTACCACTATGCCTGACTCTGCAATTTTTCCTCTATATAATTGTGTCATCTGTGATTAAAGACAGTTTCTTTCTTTTGATTCAATCTGAATGCCTTTTATTTCTTTTCTTGTCTTAATAGCTAGGTTCTTGAGAATAATGTTAAGTAGAAGCAATGAAAATAGACATCTTGGTCTTGTTTTCTGTCTTGGAAGAGAAAACATTTTAGTGCCACGATTAAGCATGATATTAGAAATAGCTCTCATCAGGTTCAGGAAGTTCCCCTCCATCAGCAGATGTCTTTTAATATCCTATGTTATAATAGGAAGTATATATGAAGCACTAATGTGGCACACAGAAGCTTGATGATTATCTCAAGATTGTGTGATCAAGTTGTGAACCAAATTTGTTACTTGAATAAACCAAGGACGAGCTATGATTACTTATACTTAGATATCTGGCAGATATTTTCTCAAAGAAAATGGTGTGAGCATGTTTCTTCAGGGCAAACAACTGATTGTATTTGTTGACATTGATAAAATTTGCATTTTTAAACAAAAAATTCGAATTTTGGAAAACTCATGTTTGCTATCTTGGGGCTTAACATCTTCTTAGTACTTCAAGACTTTTCTGTTCAGATTGGTGGTGTTATTAATGTGTGATTTTTCTGATATATATGAAATATGTTAACTTTTGGAAGGCCTGCATGATTTTAGTGAGCCAACATTTTAAGAAACTACCACTTATCAAGTCTTGATGTCGTACAAAAAAGTATTAAAGTTCTCACAATTTTCTGAAAAGGCTAATAAAATAAACCTTTTCTTTCTTATGGTGTATCTTTGTGGTTTGTTTGTTTGTTTGTTTTTGTTTTTGGGTACCGGGGATTAACTCAGGGGAACTTGACCAAGAACCACATCCCCAGCCCTATTTTGTATTTTATTTAGAGATAGGGTCTCACTGAGTTGTTTAGCACCTCACTTTTGCTGAGGCTGGCTTTGAATTTGTGATCCTCCTGCCTCAGCCTCCCGAGCCACTGGGATTACAGGTGTGCGCCAACGCACTTGGCCTTGTGGTATATCTTTGTGAAGCCAAATGTCTTCACATATTCAACCAAAACAACATATTGTGATAGATCGAAAACAAACAAACAAGTTATCATCTATTAAATCAAACTTTAAAGAGTTTTTAAAAATGTAAAATAATGCCACTTCCTCTTATTAATATTTCTATTTGAAAAATATAGTCACAGATAAAAATACATACATTAAATGTAATGGTTTATTATATTACTGATATTTTTATTGTGGTAAAATATATAAATATATATTTGTATGTACATTTTTATATACTTTATATATTACGTATATTTTTATGTATTTAAATATATAAAAATAAAAATATAAATATTTTTATAACATAAAATTTACCATTTTAACTAATTTAAGGGGTACAATTCAGTGACATTAAGTACATTTACATTGTGCAACTATCACCAATATCCATCTGCAGAACTTTTTCATCTTTCTAAATTGAAACTTTATCAATTAAACACAATCTTGTCATTTGCTTCTCTCTCCAGCCCCAGTAATCACCCTTCTGTTTTCTGTCTCTGCGAGTTTGATTGTTCTGGGCACCTTCTACAAGAGGAATCTTACAACATCTGTCCTGTGTGTCTGGCTTGTGTCACTTCACATAAGGTCTTCAAGATTTATCCATATTACTATAGTTATTTTTAAAATAAATTGATGAATAAAACTTTGAAAAATCTTTCAGTCTTAATTTTCAATGGACTTCAGTTTTTAAAGCAGTTTCAGGTTTATAGCAAATTGATCAGAAAGTACAGAGATTTCCCACATAATTCTGTGCTCCACCTATTTATCCCTCTCTCCTCTCTAAACCCTGGCAACCATTGATCTTTTTACTATCTCCATAGTTTTGCCTCATCAAGAATGTTACATAGTTGAAATCATATAGTATGTACCCTTTTTGTATTGGCTTCTTTCACTTAGTTATAAACAAATTTAAGTTTCTTCCATGTTTTCTCATAGCTTGATGGCTTATTTCTTGTTTGCAGTAAATAATATTTCACAGTATGGTTGTATCTAAGTTTGTATATCCATTCACCGACATGTTGGTTGTTTTCAAATTTTGCCAGTTTTGAATGAATATACATATTGATCTTATACATATTTTGTTAGATTTGTACCTAAGCAAATCTTTGAGAGTGCTACCATAAAGAATATTGTATATTTAATTACAAATTACACTGCTCCTGATCTAGTGCCCCTAAACCTGATCTTCATACGTCCCTGTGTTCATTTTCCTTTACTGGTCTTAGTATTATACTGAGTATGCAAATATTTTTTAAAAAGAGACACATTCCTCCCAAAATGGCTGATTCAGAGAGAATGATGAGGCCTGGGTCACCTGTTAACTGCATGACGACTCCCTCAAGTGCATGCTATTTTTAAAAACTTAGTCAGAACTTGTCCTGTATTCATTGACATAGTGTTACTTATTACATAGTATGCCATTCTTAATTTTGAAGAAGACATGAACTCATTTTGCCTTACATGATAATTTTTCACTTTAACCAAGCTCAGATTTTTTTTTTTTTTTAAAGGGAGTTGGTATATTTTTTATTTGGGAAGAATTACATTAACCATTAAAGCCTATGGCCACTGGGATTTGAAGTTATTTAAGAATATCTCTGTTCAAAAAAAAAAAAAAGAAAGAAAGAAAAGATAGCAAAAGCATATTCTTAAGATAGGTTAGATTGTGCCACTTGCTTACAGCATGGTATGTAGGTTATGAGAAAGGGCATTTGGGGGGCTGGGGTTGTGGCTCAGAGGTAGAGCACTTGCCTAGCACATGTGAGGCACTGGGTTTGATCCTTAGCACCTCATAAAAATAAACAAAATGAAGGCATGCTCTCTACAACTACAAAAAAATTAAATTAAATTAAAAGAAAGGGCATTTGGAAGTGAGAAGAGATCTCTTAAGGCCAATTCTGTGGTTCTATACAATGTCACCTTCACCACATGTAATCTGGTCTTGTGATCAGAACAAGTCACAGGGTCAGTCCAGATTTTAAAATTTTTTTCCATATTTTTATTGGAAATTGTGCACAATGGTGGGATTTGTTGTTAGGTATTTGTACATACATGCAATCTAATAATATAATTTGACCAATCATTCCCCAGTATTTCCCCTTTCTCTCTCTTCTTCCTTCCCCTGATCCTTTTCCTCTACTGTATTGATCTTCCTTCAATTTTCATGAGATTCCCCACAAAGTTTATTTCCTTTTTCCTCCCTTTTTCTTTTCCACATATGAGAGAAAATATATGACTCTTGACTTTCTTCCAAGTTTAGTTTTTGGTTAAGTTTGCTCACTGAACAAATATGGAGCATCTATTATGTGCTACATGGCACTTACTATGTGTGCCACATCCCATTGATACAGGAGCAGCAAATAGAGCAGAGGTGAGCAAAGCAGGCTAATTTGCAACTGCATAGAATTTTTATTTTTGGGGGAGTAGGGTATGATAACCAATAAACAGATGAAGAAATATATTACATAGCATAGTATGAGAGAATGATAAATATTATGAATAAAATAGATCAATTAATATGTGCTCAGGGTCTGGGGTTGTGGTTCAGTGGTACACCACTTACCTAGCATGCAGGAGGCACTGGATTCCATCCTCAGCACCACATAAAAGTAAATAAAATAATGGTATTGTGTCCATCTACATCTAAAAGTAATAATAAAAAAATACGTGCTCAGTGCTGGAGCAAGCTAGATGGGGCAAACAATGGTGAGTAGAGCTCATCTCCAGATAAGAATGCCACTGTCATGAGGACCTGGCCCCTGTCCCTCCTCATAGTTCCTAGATTGATTTTCATTTTATAAATGTTCATGTAAAATCCAACTTGTCAAGCAAGACCTGGAAATTAGAAGGTATAAATGCCTGGGCATAAAAATAACTCAAATGTCATTGGTTTCCACCTGTGTTTTCTCATTTGCTAATAAACCAATAACTGAAGAAAAAAGGGGATGCATAGTACCAAGTAGTATATAATAACAACAAGATGTTGGTTTGAAGGAATAGAAGATTCCCTCTAGCCCAGTGCTAGGAGTATCCTCTATTTCTTTTTTTTTTTTAATATTTTTTAAGTTGTTGATGAACCTTTATTTTATTTATTTATATGCGGTGCTGAGAATTGAACCCAGTGCCTCACACATGCTAGGCAAGTGCTCTACCACTGAGCCACAACTCCAGTCCCCTCTATATTCAAACTAACTTATTGTTATTATATCTGATCATTAAGACTGAAGAAAATAAGCCCTCAGGACACTGGAACTACTAATAGTGTTAAACTGGTTTTGTTTATCCTGGAGCCACTGAAAGTTTCTTATCGTGATCACCAATGACATACTAATACTAATGCCAATAGTTGATTCTCTGTGTTAAACTTACTCTTAATTTATCTCAAAATTCTTCTCTTCTCCTTCCCTCTCCTTCTCTCTTTTCTCCCCTCCTCTCCTTTTACTTCTATGTAGACTTGTTGAAATCTCATCCAGAGCCATGGTTTAATAAACCATCTGTGTGCTGGTGACCCTAATTCATATGTTCAATCTTGGCTTCTCTCCTGAGCACTAGGCTGGTATATCTAACTTCTTATTTGTTCTATACACTTGTATGCCAGGCACAGTGGTACACCCCTATGGTTCCAGCTGCTCAGGAGGCTGAGGAGAAAGAATCACCTGGGTCTAAGAGTTTCAAACTAGCCTGGCAATGCAATGAGATCCCATCATAAAAACAAAGATCTGAAACAGTGTATATAATAAATGGACAAAAATGCCAAAGTACCAGACACACGGTGCCCAAAGGCCACATCTAGCAAATGCTTGGGCAGAGAACTGAGCATGGGCAGCAATGTTTAATGGTTAAATGAATTAATAAAGTGCTTCTTTCAAATCCATACTTTTCAAAGGATAAGAATCTCTATACTTTCCTGTGTAAATCACCCTTTTAAAACTTTTTTGTTTGTTTGTTTGTTTTTGGTTTTTTGTGGTGTTAGGAGTCAAACCTAGGCAAAGCACTTTATAGATGAGCACATGCCCAGCTTGCAAATCACTTTTTTTTTCTTTTTTTTCTTTTTGGTACCCCTGTACCAAAACCCAGGAGTGCTTTATCACTGAGCTACACCCCCAGCACTTTTTTTTTTTTTTGTGTGGTGCTGGGGATTGAACCCAGGGCCTTGTGCTTATGAGGCAAGCACTCTACCACTGAGCCATATCCCCAGCCCCCCCAGCACTTTTACCTTTTTATTTTGAGACAAGATCTTGCTTGATTGTTGAGGGTCTTGCTAAGTTTCTGAGTCTGGTCTCAAACTTGAGATCCTCCTACCTCAGCCTCCCAAGTCAATGATATTACAGTTACATGCTACCATACCTGGCTACAAATCATTCTTAAAAAGAACTAGTCTATTAATCCAGATTAGTTCAACACAACAGCCACCTAGCAAAAAGCAAGTCCCTGAGGGTTATGCTAGGGACAGGAATGTCTGAGAAAACATTTAGGACAGAAGGTAAGAGTACAAGTGTATTGAATGAGGTAGTATCTGGAAAAGACAAGCTCAGGTGGTGGGTAGCATGCAAGATTCAGGTAAGGGATGGCATGAGTTTCAAAATATCTGGGGAAGGAGAAGAAAAGGGAGGAGGATGGTAGAATAGTAAAAACAAATTTCTTTTGTTGTCACCATTTTTGTTAGGACTAGTCTTTTTAATTAATAGAGGGAAATGGAGTATCCAAAAAATAAATAACTTTAACACACATTTTTCTACTTGGGTTTGGAATGATTTTTTAAAGACTTTCATCTGAATAAAGACTGTGGGAGTTTTCAAAGCAAATATCATGAAGACTTAACTCAGAAGAAGTAAAGAAACTATTTTTCATTCCTAAATAAGAGTGTGAGGTCTAAGACCGACTTCTAACCAGATGGTGGCCATTAAGCCTCTCTGATATAGAAATGAAGCTCAACTTTCTCAGTCTCTTGGTAAAGAGGAAGTTGGGTAGCTGTTCAATTTCAAAAGAACTTTACAAAAGAACTCAACATGCATTGTGGAACCATCCATAAGGTTGTGAATAGCATGATTTAGACATGAACTCTCAGTAGTATTGTGATACTGAGCCAGCAGGTGCTCAATAAAGCCACTGAACGAACAAAAGCAGTAAGTATACTAAGTGAAGTATCAGAACTTAAGCTTTGCTGCAGACTGTTTTCTAGGACTGGTTTTCCCAGAAACACCCCCATCATGTCTCTTCATGAAGCTGTGGCCAGTTCAGACATGCAGCCTTATAGTTATTTCCCTTTCTTGTCTGCCTCATTTACCTGTTCTTTATTCTCAATGTCCTCAGAGTATACTAGCTTAGGTTTTGTTTTCTAGATAACCCAGCTTAAGTGAATGCCCAGAAGTGTATAAAAATAAGTGCTTAAGAAGATACTTGAGAAATAAACTTAGAATAAAAATTTGCAGCAAATATAGAAATATCAGTCATTTTTCTTCAGTAAAACTCAGAATTCTTGGCAATGAAAAGCCCTAAATTTGAGATTAAAAAAAAAAAAAAAAAAAAAAAAAAAAAAAAAAAACTTCAATGTTTATGACACTGATTTTTTTGGAGAATGCTTCTCTTTTTATGGAATGCTCATGATTTGGGATTTGTCTGATGTTTCCTCATGATTAGATTCAAGTTATGTGTATCTGGCTGAATATTATATAAGTGATTGTTTTGACTTGGCTCAAAAATGCCTCCTGAAAGTTCATGTGTTGAAGACTTGGTCCCTGGTTTGGCAGAGGTGGGGTTTTGGGGATGTGGTTGGGTCATGAGGGCTCTGACCTCCTCAGTGGGTAAAGCCACTGATGGGTTCATAACTTAATGGGATATTGGGAGTGGTGGAAACTTGAAGAGGTGGGGCCTACCTGGAGGAAGTACGTGACGGGAGGTGTGACTTGGAAGGGGATATCTTGTTCCAAACCCTTCATTTCTCTCTTTGCTTCCTGACTGCATGAGGTGAGCACCTCTGCTCCACCTTGTGTTCCCTGCCATAATGTCTTATGCCTCCACAGGCCCAGAAACAATGGAGTCAGATGACCATGAACTGAAACCTCTGAAATCATAAGCCAAAATAAATCTTCCTCTCTGAAGTTGATTTTCTTGGGTTTTTTTCCTACAGCGATAGTTTTGCAAAGACATTAAACATTAATTCTCAATATTTCTAATGTCTTAAATTCCAGTATACTAAATAAATAATATCTATTACTAAATAATAATAATCACTATCCTTTTCCATTTCTTTGTACATGTATAACCAACAGTAAGAGTTTTAATGTTTTAGTGAAAATTTTAAAGATCATGGAACAATTGCAATTTTTTCCATTGATAAGATCCCTTCTCACTGTTTCAGCTTACCCTCTTGGTTTTGCAGTTCTGTGGTCCCTGTATTTCCTGCATTTAAGTTAAATGCTCAGAAATGAAACAATGTCCTTACCATAGTCATGATCTGAAGAAAAGGAAGAGCCACAGAGGTGATAAACTATAGATGCTAACCTCCCACTTGGATCAATTCCACTCATAGCTCTAGCTTGCATTTCCAAGTGCTTTCTGGGCATTTCACCAGCACTTCATAAAACATCTAAAACTGACCTTCATCCTAAACCTTCCACCTACCAAATAACCCCACACATCTTGATGATCACAGAGCACCAATTAGAATTAGTTTTGATGGCTCGTAAGAGATCTGAAAAAACAGTAACTTTAAAAAGATAAAGATTTGCTTATTTTTAGGAAAGTAAAACTTCAGGATTAGGCAACCCAGGGCTAGTATGGTGACTCACCAACTACCAGGAAGTCAAGCCTTTCCCATTTTTTTGTTATATGATCATTAACATGAAGCTTCTATTGACAAGTTATCTCAAGGTCACAAACTGGTTTCTGGTGCCTTCACCATCACATTTCAGACAGAGAGAAGGAAGGTAAAGAAAAGGTGCTTCCACCCTGCCAATCAATACGCTTTAGAGAATTTCATGGATGACCTAGCCAAAGATGTCTGTTTATTCTTGTTACTTCTATCTACAACGGAGATAGGGAAATGTGGCTTTTAGCAAGTTGCTATCTCTTATATTATGTAGGTCAGTTACTTAAGAAAATGGATGGAATGAATATTAGGTAACAATGAGCAGTCTTCTGTCAGATGTCATTCATTATTCTACCATTCACCTTGCCATCAAGCCTGAGACAAAGGGATTATCTGAGTCTCCTTCACCTCCCTCATTACCCATAACTAAGGTTAATTTATTGTACTCTCTAAATCCATTCACATCTGAAACTTCACTGATTTTTTCCTTAAAGCTTTATTGCTGAGAATATACACGATACTATGTTTATAAATGTTTGTGGAATTCTGATTCAGTAGACGCTTTTCATATAATGGGGAAATTATCTCTGTAAGCTTTAAACTGGGGTCTCCAAATAATATTCAAAGACTATTCCTTTTAGACTATAAAGTGTAATTCCTGGAATATAAAGCAATTTCCTATTTTCTTCCACAGTGGGATTTGAATTACTTATTCAACTTTAATAATATGAAACATAGGCAAACACACTCCCTTCTCAAATATTTAATTTTCTTAAAATTGCAGAATATTGTCTGTTTTTAGCTTTTATTTCTCACACTCTCCTCCAAAAGACCTCTGCAAGATATCCCTCAGCATGCCCGTGAGCACATGCACATGCATGTGTGTACATATACCCACACACACACATGCAAACACACAGAGTAATGGCCTCAAAAATCTCATTCCTTAGCAAGTCAGAATGTCAAACAGCTCAGTGGCAGGTATGATAAACAGTGAGCCTGTCCCTGCTGAGCCACCTGCTGAACATTCCATATGCCAGGTGCTAATTTTAGGAGAAAGAAAGGAAAGTTTAAAAATGTATTCTCTTTTCACTGCTCTGCAAGAGCCTGCTTTTCTTTTCTTCTCAAGCAGCTGCAGCAGAAGCTTACATGAATGCAAAATGCAAGCAGGACTAGAAACAAGGCATAATTTAAAAGAATTCACCAGATGACTTAAACAAATAAACCTATTGGGTTAAGCTTATTGTTCCGGAGAGAATAAACAGCACTGACTAGCCTTGGATTGATGGAATTCACTGGAATAGAGCAGAGCTGACAAATTGGGATAAAATATTTGGCAGTTGTACTTTGTCCTGGGACAAATGACCAACTTACTTTAAATTCATTTCCTGCAGCTGGTGAGTGGGTGGCCAGGTCTGCATCCCACCCATTGTCGCCAAGTAACATTTCTTGACTTTGACAGGTTGCCCTCATTTGGTAAGATATTTTACAAAACAATGTTCGCCGCAGATCATTTTCCAAATGTTTTTGTTTCTCCAATTCCTGACACTCTGGTATAAATGAAGACCTCTGCAAGCTCTGAACCGGCTCAGAGAATGGGTTGTTGTGACAAGTTGGAGAATAGACTATTTGCTAGCAGTCTGCAGGCCAGAGCTCTAATAGTAGTTACACTGCAAATGTTACTTTATCTTTGCCTTTAAAATGTTCCTCCATAGCTCTAAATATTTCATTTGCTCCAATGATTTATTTTACCACAGCAACAGTGGGGTGGGCAGCAGGAGCAATTACACAAAGCATTGTTGCAATTTTTTATTGCATTCGAAGGCATAATTTCATTAATTTGTTTTTTCAGACTAAAACTTTACACATAGTTGATATAATTTCATCATGCATATGATAATATATAACAAACTCTAAGTGCAGAAATTCGGATATCCAGAAATTATGAAACAAGGAATCAGTAAGATAGAGAAGGTCGACAATTCACTGTGGAAGTATTTTAGACCTCTTGTGCTACAGTGATAGTGAATGTGCCCCCAACCCAGACTCCTGGTTCCTTTGCTTGTGGATGCTCTTGTGATTGCTTCTCCCTGTTTACTTATTGTTCCTTTCTTTTTTCTTTTTTAAATCTATGCCTCTGTGATGTTTCCTAACATTTCTATTTATTCATCTTAAAAGCTAGAAGTTTCTACAAAGTGCTAGCTAATCAATTAGAACTATTCTTTATCCCTTTTGCATGTTGTGCTAAACATAAATGTAAATGTAAACCTTGGTGCTTTAAATTTTTATGTGGGGGCTTAGAGATGATATTTGGAATTTAGTTTTTTTCTTTATTTTTAGATCTTATTCTATGACTGAAGGCAGAAGTTCTTCCTAAAGTACAACTTTTCCCAAAAAATAACTATTTTTGCAAGAGCAAATTCAGATTTAAATGAAAGAATTCTTCAACCAACCTTCAATTGATAGAAACAATTCTGCAAAGGAGCAGTCTATCAACTCTCACACTTTCACCTCACATCTTCCCCACCTACTGCAGTGTGGTCTCGGACAGTTATTTAACATCTCTGGATCTCAATTCTGTTATCCTTGAGATGTAGACAATGATAGCACCTACTCCTAGAATGGTCATGAGAATTAAAAGAGTTAATGTGTATAATATGCTATGAAACATACATATCTCACACATAGTAAAGATTCAAAATGTTTTTAGCTATTATTATTTCATAATTACCCCTATATGGATATGTTTTCATATCCTTTCTGCTTTTCTTTCTCCTTTCTATATCCCCTTGTAAGGAAACACTTCTAAGTGTACTAGGAGATTAGGAAGTGTGATAAAGAGTGGTGGTCATAGTCTAATGATTTTTATAATCCCAAAATGTTTAAATCCCAAACAAGAGAAAGACTGCTATATCACACAACTATAGAGTGTGTGTTCCACCTGGTCATCAGAGCGACTGCCATTTCTAAAGTTGTGCAGTGGCTGATCCATGCAGCAGTACATGGTAGCTCTTGAAGCCCACCATCCATTCACTTTGGTGTTGTATCTTTTCCTCTCCATTTTCATTGTTTTCTTTTTCATGCATATATAGGTATGCATGCTCACTGGATGACATACATATGTTAAAGCTTTACACATTGGTTCCCTTAAATAAGTTTTTTCTTTCCAATGGTGTTGACATTCAACTGTGTGTTTATATGCGTAAAAACTTATTTTCACACATGTGAAGTATTAATAGTGATAGACAAATGTAAGAAATAAAGAATAAATTGTATTATCTAGGATTGAAAATGCTCAGAATTTATAAGCAGGATTGTTCTTTCTTACTTTTTTTTTTGCGCGGTACTGGGGATCGAACTCAGGGCCTTGTGCTTGCGAGGCAAGCACTCTACCAGCTGAGCTATCTCCCCAACCCTTTCCTTACTTTTAAGAGATGATTATAGCTGGATCAAAGCAAAGGACTTGAATAGAACCAAAACATTCAATTAACTGACCACCTATGTGGTGGGAACCAATAGTAGATTTCTTGCCACTGAAAAAGAACAGACAAGCTGGGGCAAGTATGACCAGATCTCTCAGGGATGTCTGCACCTGCTTTCTGTCATGTTCACAGACACTGTCAATTGATGTGAATCAATGCGACATTTTTTATTATTGTAAATAAAATGCTACATTTCATTAGTTCTTTAGTTGACACGAAGAATATTCTCTGATGAACTACTTCAAGAAATATCCTTTGAATTTTGAACACTGTGACAGTTTTATTTAGATACAATATACGACCAGTAATAGAATGACATACTGGTGGTGCTGGATTTTATGATTTCTTCACTGCAGTTTAAGCAACACAGATGTTTTCTCCATCCATAATGACTTAATCCCACTGCCACTCATGCACAAGAAAATAGAAGGTGCCCAAAGGTTTGTGCAGTAGAGGAAGTAGAGGCAGCCAAAACCCAGCTAATCTACAAATTTGATAATTCACTCGAGTAAAATTGCAGGTTTGATGTATTTGCATTAGAAACACGTGAATCAGGAACACTAAAGTTCAATACCTTTTGTGCTAAAATTGAAATATCACTGAGATGAACTGAGACATGTTTTAGGATGTGCTTTTTTTTTTCTGTCTTTGGTTTAGGATATCCTTATTTATGGAGGAACTGATACTGAAAACAAAGACTTTTCTTCTGGAGATGAACAATCTACATGCAATGATTCCTTCTTTCTCAAAATTATCATTCAGTACACATCAACAGACATCTATGGAATATTTTACTAGTTATTTTGGGGAATTCAGAAGAAGAAAACATGGTTCCTGTATTTAAGTAGTTTTCTCTCAATTCAAAGGATTGAGAGAGCCCAGGGATCAAGGTACTGGGTTGGGGAGGTATAGAAGAGACTGTGAAAGGGTGTACAGAAGACATTTGGTTCTTATTCTCTATAGCACTCTTTTTAATAATCACTGTCAAATTGTACTCCTGACCAAACTGCTTCCCCATGTCTTTGCCAACTTTTAGTATTGCCAACCTTCCTTGTTTTTACTATAATAAGATATTAATCTAATATATATATATATATATATATATATATATGTGGTAAAATTCTTATGTATAAGTAACTTTTTTGGTACTGTCTGTCAGTGACACAGTGATTATCTGATAGCAGTTTACAGTATGTTAATTGAGAAGTCATGTGAAGTAAGCCAAAAACAAGTCAAATGATGGTTAAAATAACAATAAAATTATGAATCTCATAAAATAGGATCATTGTGAAGTCAGAGTCAAGTGTAGAGAATCAGGTTCTTCATCAAGATTACACGAACATACCAACCTTCTTTTCACTTAAAATTGCAATACCAAATAACATCATAACTAGCAGAGTTTAGAATGGAAATAAGCAACATTCAAAATGTTTTCATCTTTTCATGTGGAGCTTCTACTAATTAATTGTAGTTTTGATCCACTGAGTATATGTCTGTTTGGGCCTTTTTCATTCTCTGATTTTACCCGTGACGAGAGAAAAATTCATTGATTTGTGTGTGTGGTGTGTGTGTGGTATGGGGGATTGAAACTCGGATTTCATATGCACAAGGTAAGTACTCTGTCACTGAGCCATAGCCCCAGTCCTTTTTATTTTACTTTGAGACAGAGACTGGTGCCAAGGCTGGTGCTGAACTTGCAATCCTCCTGCCTCAGCCTCCTGAGTAGTTGGGATTAAAGGTGTGTGCCACCAGACCTGGCTCATTGATTCTTTTCAATGCAGTGGAAAGAATGTAACTATGGGAATACATTGATGGCTACTTAGGGTCTTCAATACTCTCAGCTATAAAAATCTTGCAGTGTTGTGATAGAGATTAAATAAAATAATTAATGGTGGGTCCATTGCATAGTATTTTTCACTGAGTAGCCACTCCAGAATGGTGACACATCTTCCTTTGAGTTAAGAGAAAATATTCATTTGAGCCAATCTAAAACAACCTATTAGAGCTAGCAGATAGGTATTGAGGAAGTGTCTTGTTTACCTCCACATTACACAGAGTTGAGCATGTAAACCCAGTGTGTTGATATTCTTTTCTCAAGGTCAAATAGACTGATGTAAGCAGAGTAAGTTTTATCACGTTTCAGTTACTTTTCGGTACCTGGCAAAAGGACACACCACTCCCCAAAAATATACTGGAGAACTGGTCTGGAATTGAGATCTATTGTCATGCTTTAATAGTTTCAATAGGATTGTGGGAAAATCATTTGTATTTCTTTAATCACAAATGATACTGAATAGTTCTTTATGACTTTATCAGCCATTTTTTTTCCTGTTACTTGTCGTTGACATTCTTGTCTTTTGACTCTTGGCAGATTATGGAATTTAATCTTCTGATGTGATAGCAACAGAAAACAGACTTATACACCATCTATATTATTGAGGGGTATTGCTTTGTGAATTTCTTTTATCATCATATCTCTGTCTGGTTCTGTTATCAGCATGATTCAGGATATACAGAATCAGTTGAAAAGTATTTCCTCTTCCTTGTTTTTTTTTTTTTTTTTCTTTTTTTTTTTTTCTTTGGCTAGACTGAGGATTGAATTCAGGGGTTCACACGTGCTAGGCAAGAGTTCTAACACTACATCCCTAGTTCTTCATTTTATTTTGAGATGTTTTATTTTGTTATATTGCCCAAACTGGCCTTGAACTTGCAATCCTTCTGCCTCAGGCTCCTGCGTAGCTGGAATTACAGGTATGCACTACCCTCTCCAGCTCTTGAAGCAGTTTTTTTAAAAGAAGACTTTGTATAGAATTAAAATATTTTTCTTCCTTACTTGGTGGAATTCATAAGTAAAGCCATCTGGAGTGGAGTTTTCTTTGTGGAAAAAAATTTGATTTTTTAAATAAATATACATACTTTAAATCATCTATCTCTTCTTAAATGTACCTTGTTAGTTTGT
The DNA here is from genome assembly GCF_902686445.1 of Sciurus carolinensis. Classification (NCBI taxonomy): domain Eukaryota; kingdom Metazoa; phylum Chordata; class Mammalia; order Rodentia; family Sciuridae; genus Sciurus; species Sciurus carolinensis. Next base: position 97,288,010 of record NC_062214.1, read on the forward strand.
GTCTTTCATGAGTTTGTCCATTTCAATTGTTGAATTTATTGGTAAAAATCTGCTCACAATATTCTCTTATTATACTTTTAATATTTGTAGAATCTATACTGATGTCATCTCTTTTATTTTGATATTGTTAATTTGTGTTTTCTCTCTTTTCCTATTAAGTTTAGCAATTAATCATAAATACCAGTTTTTAATTTCACTGATTTTGTCTGTAGTTTTTCTGTTTATTTTCTATTTCTTTTATTTCTGCCTCTGATCTTCTTATTTTTTTATTTTATTTTTTTAGGGCCTTGCTAAATTGCCGAAGCGGGCCTTGAACTTGTGATCTTCCTGTGTCAGCCTCCCGAGTTCCTGGAATTACAGACATCTACCACCATGCCCAACTGATATTTAAGACATTTATCTCATCATCACTGTGTCACTGAAAGATGTACTGCCTGTGTATTAATTCTAAGTGTTTTTTTTTTTTTTTTTTTTTTGCTGCACCCCCCCCCCCCCAGTGGCTAGGCTTCTAGTGTGAGATTGGGGTTTTTAAAATTTTTTTATTAAAATCTTTTTTATTTTTACAGATACATTTTGATTCATTATACATAAATGGGGTACAACTTTTCATTTCTATGGTTGTACACAATGTAGATTCACACCATTCATGTAATCATACATATACATTAGGTAATACTGTCCATTTCATTCTACTAACTTTCCATCCCCCACCCCTCCCACCCCATTTCCTCTACACCTTCCAAAGTTCCTTCATTCTTCTCTTCCCCTCATCACCCCCCCTCGTTATTTATTGTCATGCACTTATCAGAGAAAACATTCAGCCTTTGGTTTTTTGGGCTTGGCCTATTTCACTTAGCATGATATTTCCCAACTTCATCCATTTACCAGCAAATGCCATAATTTTATTCTTCTTTATGGCTGAGTAATATTCCATTGTGTATATATACCAGTTTCTTTATCCAATCATCAATTGAAGGACATCTAGGTTGGTTCCATAGTCTAGCTATTGTAAATTGAGCTGCTAGGAACATTGATGTGGTTGCATCACTGAGTATGCTGATTTGAAGTCCTTTGGGTATAAACCGAGGAGTGGGATAGCTGGGTCAAATGGTGGGTCCATTCCAAACTTTCTGAGGAATCTCCATACTGCTTTCCAGAGTGGTTGGTTGCACCAATTTGCAACTGATCTTTATTTGCCTCTGATTTTTATTATTTTCTTTCTTTTGCTTTTATCAGGTTTCATTTGCTCTTTTTCCTCCCTAGTTTCTTAGGGTAGAAACTGATGTCATCAATCTGAGATCTTCTTTATCACTATAGGCTTTAGTGTAATAAAGTACTCCCATTCATGTACTGCTTTTCTAAATCTCAGAAAGTTTTATATATTTGTTTTCACTCTCATTCAGTGTAAAATATTTAATTTATTTTTCTGTTACTGCTTTGATCCATGAGTTGTTTATAAATATTTTATTTAGTGCTCAAATATTTGGAGATTTTGCATAGATTGTTCTATCATTGATTTCTGATTTAACTTTTCTGTAGTTCAAGAAAATGCTTTATATGACTTGAATCCTGTTACATTTATTATGACTTGTTTTTTGGCACAGAATATTGTCTATCAAGATATTAAAATAGGGTTGGGGTTGTAGCTCAGTGGTAGAGTGCTTGCCTAGCACATGTGAGGCACTGGGTTCAATCCTCAGTATCACATAAAAATAAATAAATAAAATGAAGGTATTGCAACCATCTACAACTACAAAAATTTAAGATATTAAAATATTCTGTGTGCACTTGAAAAGAATGTTTTCTGCTATTGTTGAATAAACATCTCTACGCATGTCAGTTAGGTCAAGTTGGTTGATAGTGTTTGTAAAATCCCTACTCTACCATTTCTACTAATTTGTTCTTTTATCTATTGAGAGGAAAGTTATTGAAATTTTCTATTAGAATCGTGGATATTTGAACTGGGGTTGTGGCTCTATTGTATAGCACTCATCTAACATTTGTGAGGCACTGAGTTTGAACTTCAGTACCACATAAAAATAAATTAATAAAATAAAGGTTTGTGTTCTTTTAAAATAAAAAAAAGAATTTTGGATTTTCTATTTCTCTTTGTAGTTCTATTAAGTTTTGTTGCATGTACTTTGAAACTCTCTTATTTGGTGAATAATGTTTTTAGATTGTCATATGCTTGAATTGATCCCTTTGTCATTATGAAATAACCTTTTAAAACCTGATAATATTTTTTGCTCTGAAATCTACTTTGTTAGTGATTAGTTTAGGCATTCATTTCTTCTTTTATTGGTTAACATGGTGCATTTTTTACCCTTTTTTACCTTTTAACCTATTTGTGTTTTGTATTTAAAGTATATTTCTTATAAATAGCATATCATTTTCTTTCTTTTTATCCAATCTGATAATCTCTGCATTAAAAAAATTATTTCTTAGTTGTAGATGGACACAATATCTTTGTTTTATCTATTTTTATGTGGTGCTGATGATTGAACCCAGTGCCTCATGTGTGCTAGGCAAGTGCTCTACCAGGCTCCAACACCAGCCCCATCTCTGTATTTTAATTGGGTATATCATTCACATTTATTATTATTATTTTTATGTATTTTAATTGACAAATAAAGATCACATCTATTTATGATACATATTTTTTTCTTTTTGACACTGTTGGGGTTCAAACCCAAGCTTCGTACATGCCAAACAAGCACTCTACCATTGAGTCACGTCACTAGTTTCAACATGACATTTTGAAATAAATATTCATTGTGAATGGCTAAAATCAAGCTTATTAATACATTCGTCACCTCACATACTTCTTTCTTTTTGGAATGAGAACACTTAAAATCTACTGTCAGGGCCGGGGATCCCACTTGGTGGTAGAGTGCTTGCCTAACATGTATGAGGTCCTGGGTTTGATCCTTAGCACTGAAAAAACAAAACAAAACAACAAAAACCTACTCTCTTAGCCCTTTTAAGTATACAATATAATTTTATTAACTATGGTCACGGAGTTGTACATAGATCTCCTGACCTGTTCCTCTTAACTGGAATTTTGTGTCCTTTCATCAACATCTTCCCAATCCCCACCTCTGCCCTCACCGACCCCCTCCACCCCTCTCCAGTAACCACCTTTCTCCTCTCATCTACTCTCAGCTTCTAAGTCTGACTTTTTTAGGTTCCATGTATAAGTGAAATCAGGCAATATTTATCTTTCTATGCCTAGCTTATTTCACTTAACATAATATCCTCCGAGTTCCATTCACTTGTTCTAAATGACTGAATTTGCTTCCTTTTAAAGGTGGAATAGGGATCCATTGTGTATGAATACCCCATTTCCTTTATTCATCTGTACCATAATGGACACTTAATTGATTCCATATCTTGATTATTGTGAAAAATGCTGCAATGAATATGAGAATGCAGACATCTCCTTGACTTACTGACTTCACTGAATAAATATCCAAAAGGGCGATTGCTGGATCCTGTGGTAGCTGTATTTTTAACTTTTTGAGGAAACTCCATACTTTTTTTCTACAGAGACTCTACTAATTTAAATTCTACCAACTGTGTATAAGCATTCTAATTTCTCCACATCCTCATTAACACCTGTTATCTTTTTGTTGTTCTTTTTAAAAACATTCTAACAAATGTGAGGTGATATCTCTTTATGGGTTTAATCAGTACTTTTCTGATTAGTGGATTGAGTATTTTTTATATAGTTTTTTTTTTTTTTTGGCTAGTTGTATGTCTTCTGTTAAGAAATATCTATTTCATTTTTAAAGGATGTTGTTTTCTTGCTATTGATTTGAATTTCTTATGTATTTTGAATATTAATTCCTTATCAGATGTATGGTTTGCAAATATTTTCTCCCATTCAATAGGTGGTCTATTCAGTCAGTTGCTTTCTTTGCTGTGCAGAAGCTTTTTTTTGTTTTGTTTTGTCTTTTGGTGGTGGTGCTGGGGATGCTCTATCACAAAGCTTACATCCCTAACCCTTTTCACTTTTTGTTTGTGCAGGCTACCCAAGAACTTGCCATCCTCCCGCCTTAGTCCAGCTAGCTGGGATTCCAGGCACACATTGCTGCACCCAGTCAGAAGCTTTTTAAATTGATGTAATGCCTTTTGTCTATTTTTCCTTTTTTGTTCATATTTTTAACTAATACAAAAAAATCATTGTCCAGACCAATGGTATAGAACTTTTCCCCTGTTTTTTTTTTTTTTTTACTAGAAGTTTTATATTTACATTTAATGTTTTTATTAGCTATAACTTTTTTTTCTGCTTTGCTGGGGATGAAACCCAGAAACTCATAATGCTAGGTAAGTACTCCACCACTGAGCTGCACCTCCTGTCCTAGTTATAACTCTTTGCT